>NW_026283442.1:0-827 GCF_023373465.1 Oncorhynchus keta | reverse complement strand
CCTCCAGAACCAGGTTACTGCTGTCTCTCTCTGATACAGATTCATCCCTCCAGAACCAGGTTACTGCTGTCTTCTCTGATACAGATTCATCCCTCCAGAACCAGGTACTGCTGTCTCTCTCTGATACAGATTCATCCTCCAGAACCAGTTACCAACAGAACCAGGTTACTGCTGTCTCTCTCTGATACAGATTCATCCCTCCAGAACCAGGTTACTGCTGTCTCTCTCTGATACAGATTCATCCCTCCAGATTCATCCTCAGAACCAGGTTACTGCTGTCTCTCTGATACAGATTCATCCCTCCAGAACCAGGTTACTGCATACAGATTCATCCCTCCAGAACCAGGTTACTGCTGTCTCTCTCTGATACAGATTCATCCCTCCAGAACCAGGTTACTGCTGTCTCTCTCTGATACAGATTCATCCCTCCAGAACCAGGTTACTGCTGTCTCTCTGATACAGATTCATCAGAACCAGGTTACATACAGATTCATCCCCAGAACCAGGTTACTGCTGTCTCTCTGATTCATCCCTCCAGAACCATGTTCATCCATCTCCAGAACCAACAGAACCAGTTACTGCTGTCTCTCTCTGATACAGATTCATCCCTCCAGAACCAGGTTACTGCTGTCTCTCTCTGATACAGATTCATCCCTCCAGAACCAACAGAACCAGATTACTGCTGTCTCTCTGATACAGATTCATCCCTCCAGAACCATGTTACTGCTGTCCTCCAGAACCAGATTACTGCTGTCTCTCTCTGATACAGATTCATCCCTCCAGAACCAGAACCAGGTTACTGCTGTCTCTCTGATACAGATTCATCC
>NW_026283441.1:0-2841 GCF_023373465.1 Oncorhynchus keta | reverse complement strand
TAGACGCCATCTTGTTCGGGGCCAACTGCCCATTATGCCGCCCCTACGCTCACCGAGTTTCGGCTTCTAAATATTTTCAGTTTTCGAGATAAGGCCCCGTCGTGAATCGTGATGTTTTGTAGCAATAGCCATATGATTGCTTATGCCCTCTTGTGGGAATTTCCGGGACATGGGAAAAATGACATAAATCTTATTATTTTTGTAAACGGAAACCGAATGTCCGACAACGTTCATTTGATGACTTCCTGGTAGGTCCGGCCCTGCCGCTCGGCCCGACGCCGTCCGCGAATTTACAAACGATTTCGGACGTCTAGTAAGGGACCGTACATTTGCAATATGGACTTTCTCACTAACCATACAGGTACTAGTCACTTCCCCTTAAGTTATGTAAGACATGGTAGGTACATACTACCTCCACCTACAGTCACATACTACCTCTACCTACAGTCACATACTACCTCTACCTACAGTCACATACTACCTCTACCTACAGTCACATACTACCTCTACCTACAGTCACATACTACCTCTACCTACAGTCACATACTACCTCTACCTACAGTCACATACTACCTCCTACACAGTCACATACTACCTCCACCTACAGTCACATACTACCTCTACCTACAGTCACATACTACCTCTACCTACAGTCACATACTACCTCTACCTACAGTCACATACTACCTCTACCTACAGTCACATACTACCTCTACCTACAGTCACATACTACCTCTACCTACAGTCATACATCTTTACCTCCACCTACAGTCACACCTCTATACCTCTACCTACAGTCACACCTCTATACACTCCACCTACAGTCACATACCTCTATACCTCTATACCTCCACCTACAGTCACATACCTCTATACCCCTATACCTCCCACCTACAGTCACATACCTCTATACCTCTATACCTCCACCGAAATAACAACACAATGTCAATTACAGGTAGCCTCGAGAAATATTTAACATCAATCACATCAACTGTTGTTCTCTACTTGAAACCTTCACTCTTATTTCAGACATTTAGAAACTAAACATGACAATTTGACAATTTAAAAAGCAGACGACTTTCGACTAGTAAGACATGTATAAGAGCAACAGATACCGTTTAATAAGAAGGAGGGGCTAGAAGTGTTTTATATGGTGCCGAGTTGCTCGGACAGGCAAGCCCCATACCATTTTATGTATTAGTGACACTGCAGGAGA
Source organism: Oncorhynchus keta (assembly GCF_023373465.1). Taxonomy (NCBI): domain Eukaryota; kingdom Metazoa; phylum Chordata; class Actinopteri; order Salmoniformes; family Salmonidae; genus Oncorhynchus; species Oncorhynchus keta. The sequence goes on along the minus strand of NW_026283441.1, from coordinate 1,625 downwards.
TGTTTTGAAACTATCACTGCTTCGCACAAGCCAGTGAATTACATATACGTTACAGCTGGATGAGTCAACAGACGAGGTGGGCCTGGCACAGCTCCTGGTATATGTCCGTTACATTTATGGAGGACATCATCTTCTGCAAACCACTGGAAACCAGGATAACAGGAGAGGATATTTTTAAAGTTCTGGACAGCTTTGTGACATCAAATGGACTTTGGTGGTCAAGATGTGTTGGTGTCTGTACTGATGGAGCAAAACCATGACAGGGAGACATAGTGGAGTGATAATGCGCGTCCAAGTCCACCAAGTCCACACTGCAGCATCCACTGAGAGGCTCTTGGGTACACTGCAGCATCCACCGAGAGGCTCTTGCTGCGAAGGGAATGCCTGACAGCTTGAAAGATGTTTTGGACACTACAATGAAAATGGTTAACTTTGTTAAAGCAAGGCCCCTGAAATCTCGTGTATTTTCTGCATTACGCAATGATATGGGCAGTGACCATGTGACGCTTTTACAACATACAGAAGTGCGCTGGTTATCAAGGGGCAAAGTATTGAATTGAGAGACGAGCTTAAAGTTTTCTTTACTGACTATAATTTCCACTTGTCTGACTGCTTGTTTCTCACACGACTGGCCTGTCTGGGTGATGTTTTTCTCACCTGAATGATCTGAATCTAGGGTTACAGGGACTCTCCGCAACTATATTCAATGTGCGGAACAAAATTGAGGCCATGATTTAGAAGTTGGAGCTCTTCTCTGTCTGCATTAACAAGGACAACACACAGGTCTTTCCATCATAGTATGATTTTTGTGTGCAAATGGACTCAAGCTTAACGGACAATGCCAAATGTGATATAGTGAAGCACCTGAGTGAGTTGGGTGCTCAATTACGCAGGTACTTTCCTGAAATGGATGACACAAACAACTGGATTCTTTATCCCTTTCATGCCCTGCCTCCAGTCCACTTACCCATATCTGAACAGAGAGACTCATCCAAATTGCAACAAGCAGTTCTGTGAAAATGTATTTGAATCAGAATCCACTGCCAGATGTCTGGATAGGCTGCACTCAGAGTATCCTGCCTTGGCAAATCGCACTGTTAAGACACAGGTGCCCTTTGCAACCACGTACCTATGTGAGAGTGGATTCTCGGCCCTCACTAGCATGAAAACTAAATATAGGCACAGACTGTGTGTGGAAAATGATTTAAGACAGACTCTCTCCAATACAACCCAACATTGATCCTCTAATTCATTGATGAGCAGATACTTCAGTTGTAACTGGTTCTGTTGCGCTCCATTTTTACACTTGATAGACAACATTATCACTACTCCAAACTTAGGCTATCCTCTTTTTTTAACAACAGCCTGTATAGAAATCAAAAGTTCTGGTGTTACAGCATGCACTCGTTCGTCATGCTCTGTTGTGGTATTAAAAAAGATTGCTTGTCTCCAGTTATATAAAATTACAGAGAATTAGCGTAAAATGCTTTTCTAACAAGGCCATTTTTCTCAGACAACAAACATGATAGATTCGTGCAGTGCTTTAATTATAATGGATGTCTCTTCAACCCCCCCTCTTTTGCATGCATGCACATCAGGCCATTTAGCTAGGATAGAAAACATTG
>NW_026283440.1:30000-37500 GCF_023373465.1 Oncorhynchus keta | reverse complement strand
ATATTTATAGGAGGATACATCTGGGATCTGATATTTATAGTAGATACATCTGGGATCTGATATTTATAGTAGATACATCTGGGATCTGATATTTATAGGAGGATACATCTGGGATCTGATATTTATAGGAGGATACATCTGGGATCTGATATTTATAGTAGGATACATCTGGGATCTGATATTTATAGTAGGATACATCTGGGATCTGATATTTATAGGAGGATACATCTGGGATCTGATATTTATAGGATACATCTGGGATCTGATATTTATAGGAGGATACATCTGGGATCTGATATTTATAGTAGGATACATCTGGGATCTGATATTTATAGTAGGATACATCTGGGATCTGATATTTATAGGAGGATACATCTGGGATCTGATATTTATAGGAGGATACATCTGGGATCTGATATTTATAGTCGAGGATACATCTGGGATCTGATATTTATAGTAGATACATCTGGGGTCTGATATTTATAGTAGGATACATCTGGGATCTGATATTTATAGGAGGATACATCTGGGGTCTGATATTTATAGTAGGATACATCTGGGATCTGATATTTATAGTCGGATACATCTGGGATCTGATATTTATAGTAGGATACATCTGGGATCTGATATTTATAGGAGGATACATCTGGGATCTGATATTTATAGTAGATACATCTGGGATCTGATATTTATAGTAGGATACATCTGGGGTCTGATATTTATAGTAGGATACATCTGGGATCTGATATTTATAGGAGGATACATCTGGGATCTGATATTTATAGGAGGATACATCTGGGGTCTGATATTTATAGTAGGATACATCTGGGATCTGATATTTATAGGAGGATACATCTGGGATCTGATATTTATAGGAGGATACATCTGGGATCTGATATTTATAGGAGGATACATCTGGGATCTGATATTTATAGGAGGATACATCTGGGATCTGATATTTATAGGAGGATACATCTGGGATCTGATATTTATAGGAGGATACATCTGGGATCTGATATTTATAGGAGGATACATCTGGGATCTGATATTTATAGGAGGATACATCTGGGATCTGATATTTATAGGAGGATACATCTGGGATCTGATATTTATAGGAGGATACATCTGGGATCTGATATTTATAGTAGGATACATCTGGGATCTGATATTTATAGTAGGATACATCTGGGGTCTGATATTTATAGTAGGATACATCTGGGATCTGATATTTATAGGAGGATACATCTGGGATCTGATATTTATAGTAGATACATCTGGGATCTGATATTTATAGTAGGATACATCTGGGGTCTGATATTTATAGTAGGATACATCTGGGATCTGATATTTATAGGAGGATACATCTGGGATCTGATATTTATAGGAGGATACATCTGGGGTCTGATATTTATAGGAGGATACATCTGGGATCTGATATTTATAGGAGGATACATCTGGGATCTGATATTTATAGGAGGATACATCTGGGATCTGATATTTATAGTAGATACATCTGGGATCTGATATTTATAGTAGGATACATCTGGGGTCTGATATTTATAGTAGGATACATCTGGGATCTGATATTTATAGGAGGATACATCTGGGATCTGATATTTATAGGAGGATACATCTGGGGTCTGATATTTATAGTAGGATACATCTGGGATCTGATATTTATAGGAGGATACATCTGGGATCTGATATTTATAGGAGGATACATCTGGGATCTGATATTTATAGGAGGATACATCTGGGATCTGATATTTATAGGAGGATACATCTGGGATCTGATATTTATAGTAGGATACATCTGGGATCTGATATTTATAGTAGGATACATCTGGGGTCTGATATTTATAGTAGGATACATCTGGGATCTGATATTTATAGGAGGATACATCTGGGATCTGATATTTATAGGAGGATACATCTGGGGTCTGATATTTATAGTAGGATACATCTGGGATCTGATATTTATAGGAGGATACATCTGGGATCTGATATTTATAGGAGGATACATCTGGGATCTGATATTTATAGGAGGATACATCTGGGATCTGCCTATTTATAGGAGGATACATCTGGGATCTGATATTTATAGGAGGATACATCTGGGATCTGATATTTATAGGAGGATACATCTCCAGGATCAGCCTATTTATAGGAGGATACATCTCCCGGATCTGATATTTATAGGAGGATACATCTGGGATCTGATATTTATAGGAGGTTTGATCTGGCCTCTGATATTTATAGGAGGATACATCTGGGATGCTGCCTATTTATAGGAGGATACATCTGGGATCTGATATTTGATGGAGGATCATCTAATCTGATATTTATAGTAGGATACATTTGGGATCTGATATTTATAGTAGGATAACATCTCTCCCGGTTTGATGCAGCCTCATAGTAATAGATAGCTAATTCTCCAGGCTTGATGGCAGCCTAGGCTAATAGCTAGGCTAACGTTCTCCAGAGTCAACAGGCAGGCTGCTTCTGAATGGAGTTGCAGCCTTCTCCCGGATGAGAAAGCTCAGGCACTGCAGCTTCAATTAGCCTAGCTAGCTAACGTTCTCCAGGTTTGATGCAGCCTCAATTAGCCTAGCTAGCTAACGTTCTCCAGGTTTGATGCAGCCTCAATTAGCCTAGCTAGCTAACGTTCTCCAGGTTTGATGCAGCCTCAATTAGCCTAGCTAGCTAACGTTCTCCAGGTTTGATGCAGCCTCAATTAGCCTAGCTAGCTAACGTTCTCCAGGTTTGATGCAGCCTCAATTAGCCTAGCTAGCTAACGTTCTCCAGGTTTGATGCAGCCTCAATTAGCCTAGCTAGCTAACGTTCTCCAGGTTTGATGCAGCCTCAATTAGCCTAGCTAGCTAATGTTCTCCAGGTTTGATGCAGCCTCAATTAGCCTAGCTAGCTAATGTTCTCCAGGTTTGATGCAGCCTCAATTAGCCTAGCTAGCTAATGTTCTCCAGGTTTGATGCAGTCAAGGCATATACTATGGAATCATATTTGATGATAAAAAACCTAGCTATGGCAGCTATTAGTCTACTAAATCAGCTTGGTTGGTTGCTGTCTCTCGTCTCCCTCCCTCATCTCCCCTCTCCCTCCCTCCTCCCTGCTCTCTCCTCCCTCCTCCCTGCTCCCTCCTCCTTGCTCCCTTCTCCCTGCTCCCTCTCCCTCCTCCCCATGTCACTAGAGCGTCATCTCTCCCTCCTCCCTCCTCCCTCCTCCCTCCTCCCCATGTCACTAGAGCGTCACCTCTCTCTCCCTCCTCCCCATGTCACTAGAGCGTCACCTCTCTCTCCCTCCTCCCTCCTCCCTCCTCCCCATGTCACTAGAGCGTCACCTCTCTCTCCCTCCTCCCTCCTCCCTCCTCCCCATGTCACTAGAGCATCACCTCTCTCTCCCTCCTCCCTCCTCTCTCCATCGTTTTATCAGCTCTGGTTACTAAAGTATATTTAAAAGAAATGACTTTTCTGCTGCTTCCTCACTCGGATCAGAACGGGTCTGGGTCTGGTCAGATCTAACTGTCTCTCTGATAACCCCAGTTCATTCTCTCAATCTAACTGTCTCTCTGATAAAAAGCAAAAGTCCAGTTCATTCTCTCAATCTAACTGTCTCTCTGATAACCCCAGTTCATTCCCAATCTAACTGTCTCTGATAACCCCAGTTCATTCTCTCAATCTAACTGTCTCTCTGATAACCTTTAGTTCATTCTCTCAATCTAACTCTCTCTCTGATAACCCCCCAGTTCATTCTCTCAATCTAACTCTCTCTCTGAAAACCCCAGTTCATTCTCTCAATCTAACTCTCTCTCTGAAAACCCCAGTTCATTCTCTCAATCTAACTGTCTCTCTGATAACCCCAGTTCATTCTCTCAATCTAACTCTCTCTCTGATAACCCCAGTTCATTCTCTCAATTTAACTGTCTCTCTGATAACCCCAGTTCATTCTCTCAATCTAACTCTCTCTGATAACCCCAGTTCATTCTCTATCTAACTCTCTCTGATAACCCCAGTTCATTCTCTCAATCTAACTGTCTCTCTGATAACCCCAGTTCATTCTCTCAATCTAACTGTCTCTCTGATAACCCCAGTTCATTCTCTCAATCTAACTCTCTCTGATAACCCCAGTTCATTATCTCAATCTAACTGTCTCTCTGATAACCCCAGTTCCTTCTCTCAATCTAACTCTCTCTCTGATAACCCCCCATTCTCTCAATCTAACTCTCTCTCTGATAACCCCAGTTCATTCTCTAATCTAACTCTCTCTGATAACCCCAGTTCATTCTCTCAATCTAACTCTCTCTCTGATAACCCCAGTTCATTCTCTCAATCTAACTCTCTCTCTGATAACCCCAGTTCATTCTCTCAATCTAACTGTCTCTCTGATAACCCCAGTTCATTCTCTCAATCTAACTCTCTCTCTGATAACCCCAGTTCATTCTCTCAATCTAACTCTCTCTCTGATAACCCCAGTTCATTCTCTCAATCTAACTCTCTCTCTGATAACCCCAGTTCATTCTCTCAATCTAACTCTCTCTCTGATAACCCCAGTTCATTCTCTCAATCTAACTCTCTCTCTGATAACCCCAGTTCATTCTCTCAATCTAACTGTCTCTCTGATAACCCCAGTTCATTCTCTCAATCTAACTCTCTCTCTGATAACCCCAGTTCATTCTCTCAATCTAACTCTCTCTCTGATAACCCCAGTTCATTCTCTCAATCTAACTCTCTCTCTGATAACCCCAGTTCATTCTCTCAATCTAACTGTCTCTCTGATAACCCCAGTTCATTCTCTCAATCTAACTGTCTCTCTGATAACCCCAGTTCATTCTCTCAATCTAACTGTCTCTCTGATAACCCCAGTTCATTCTCTCAATCTAACTCTCTCTCTGATAACCCCAGTTCATTCTCTATCTAACTCTCTGATAACCCCAGTTCATTCTCTCAATCTAACTCTCTCTCTGATAACCCCAGTTCATTCTCTCAATCTAACTGTCTCTCTGATAACCCCAGTTCATTCTCTCAATCTAACTCTCTCTCTGATAACCCCAGTTCATTCTCTCAATCTAACTGTCTCTCTGATAACCCCAGTTCATTCTCTCAATCTAACTCTCTCTCTGATAACCCCAGTTCATTCTCTCAATCTAACTCTCTCTCTGATAACCCCAGTTCATTCTCTCAATCTAACTCTCTCTCTGATAACCCCAGTTCATTCTCTCAATCTAACTCTCTCTCTGATAAATCCCCTCTCTGAGTTCATTCTCTCAATCTAACTCTCTCTCTGATAACCCCAGTTCATTCTCTCAATCTAACTCTCTCTCTGATAACCCCAGTTCATTCTCTCAATCTAACTCTCTCTCTGATAACCCCAGTTCATTCTCTCAATCTAACTCTCTCTGATAACCCCAGTTCATTCTCTCAATCTAACTCTCTCTGATAACCCCAGTTCATTCTCTCAATCTAACTCTCTCTCTGATAACCCCAGTTCATTCTCTCAATCTAACTCTCTCTCTGATAACCCCAGTTCATTCTCTCAATCTAACTCTCTCTGATAACCCCAGTTCATTCTCTCAATCTAACTCTCTCTCTGATAACCCCAGTTCATTCTCTCAATCTAACTCTCTCTGATAACCCCAGTTCATTCTCTCAATCTAACTCTCTCTCTGATAACCCCAGTTCATTCTCTCAATCTAACTGTCTCTCTGATAACCCCAGTTCATTCTCTCAATCTAACTCTCTCTCTGATAACCCCAGTTCATTCTCTCAATCTAACTGTCTCTCTGATAACCCCAGTTCATTCTCTCAATCTAACTCTCTCTCTGATAACCCCAGTTCATTCTCTCAATCTAACTGTCTCTCTGATAACCCCAGTTCATTCTCTCAATCTAACTGTCTCTCTGATAACCCCAGTTCATTCTCTCAATCTAACTCTCTCTCTGATAACCCCAGTTCATTCTCTCAATCTAACTGTCTCTCTGATAACCCCAGTTCATTCTCTCAATCTAACTGTCTCTCTGATAACCCCAGTTCATTCTCTCAATCTAACTCTCTCTCTGATAACCCCAGTTCATTCTCTCAATCTAACTCTCTGATCTGATAACCCCAGTTCATTCTCTCAATCTAACTCTCTCTCTCTGATAACCCCAGTTCATTCTCTCAATCTAACTCTCTCTGTCTGATAACCCCAGTTCATTCTCTCAATCTAACTCTCTCTCTGATAACCCCAGTTCATTCTCTCAATCTAACTCTCTCTCTGATAACCCCAGTTCATTCTCAATCTAACTCTCTCTCTGATAACCCCAGTTCATTCTCTCAATCTAACTGTCTCTCTGATAACCCCAGTTCATTCTCTCAATCTAACTGTCTCTCTGATAACCCCAGTTCATTCTCTCAATCTAACTGTCTCTCTGATAACCCCAGTTCATTCTCTCAATCTAACTCTCTCTCTGATAACCCCAGTTCATTCTCTCAATCTAACTCTCTCTGATAACCCCAGTTCATTCTCTCAATCTAACTGTCTCTCTGATAACCCCAGTTCATTCTCTCAATCTAACTGTCTCTCTGATAACCCCAGTTCATTCTCTCAATCTAACTGTCTCTCTGATAACCCCAGTTCATTCTCTCAATCTAACTCTCTCTCTGATAACCCCAGTTCATTCTCTCAATCTAACTCTCTCTCTGAAACCCCAGTTCATTCTCTCAATCTAACTCTCTCTCTGATAACCCCAGTTCATTCTCTCAATCTAACTCTCTCTCTGATAACCCCAGTTCATTCTCTCAATCTAACTCTCTCTGAAAACCCCAGTTCATTCTCCCAATTTCAATCATCTCTCAACTCTCTCTGCATCTCTCATTCTGTATCTCTCTTTCTGTCTGTCTCTCTCTCTGCATCTCTCTCTCTTTCTGCATCTCTCTCTCTCTCTCTCTCTCTCTCTCTCTCTTCTCTCTCTCTTCTCGTCTCTCTTCTCTGCATCTCTCTCTCTCTCTCTGCATCTCTCTCTCTCTTTCTGCATCTCTCTCTCTGCATCTCTCTCTCTCTGCATCTCTCTCTCTTTCTGCATCTCTCTCTCTCTCTCTCTCTGCATCTCTCTCTCTCTCTGCATCTCTCTCTCTGCATCTCTCTCTGCTCTCTGCATCTCTCTCTCTCCATCTCTCTCCATCTCTCTCTTCTCTTCTCTCTCTGCATCTCTCTCTCTCCATCTCTCTCTCTCCGTCTCTCCCTCTCTGAAAACCCCATCCGTCAGACTGTGTCTATGTGACCTGTATTTGTTCCTCCTAAAAGACAGATACACCCTGAAGGTTACAGACTGTCCCCTCACATCAATGTCTCCCCCACCACCTAGAAAACACAACAGACACCCTTTCCTGCTGAGACACAGCCACAGCCCACCTCTAACAACCACCTAGAAAACACACCCTTCCTGCTGAGCCACAGCCCACCTCTAACAACCACCTAGAAAACACACCCTTCCTGCTGAAACACAGC
>NW_026283440.1:5000-22500 GCF_023373465.1 Oncorhynchus keta | reverse complement strand
TTAAGACAACTCTGAACATTTCCCATCACCTCCAATCACTGATTAAGACAACTCTGAACATTTCCCATCACCTCCAATCACTGATTAAGACAACTCTGAACATTTCCCTTCACGCCCAATCACTGATTAAGACAACTCTGAACATTTCTATCACGCCCAATCACTGATTAAGACAACTCTGAACATTTCCCTTCACGTCCAATCACTGATTAAGACAACTCTGAACATTTCCCTTCTGTCTGTCACTGATTAAGACAACTCTGAACATTTCCCATCGCGTCCAATCACTGATTAAGACAACTCTGAACATTTCCCTTCACGTCCAATCACTGATTAAGACAACTCTGAACATTTCCCATCACGTCCAATCACTGATTAAGACAACTCTGAACATTTCCTTCACGCCAATCACTGATTAAGACAACTCTGAACATTTCCCATCACGTCCAATCACTGATTAAGACAACTCTGAACATTTCCCTTCACGTCCAATCACTGATTAAGACAACTCTGAACACTTCCCATCACGTCAATCACTGATTAAGACAACTCTGAACATTTCCCTTCACGTCCAATCACTGATTAAGACAACTCTGAACATTTCCCATCGCGTCCAATCACTGATTAAGACAACTCTGAACATTTCCCTTCACGTCCAATCACTGATTAAGACAACTCTGAACATTTCCCTTCACGTCCAATCACTGATTAAGACAACTCTGAACATTTCCCTTCGCGTCCAATCACTGATTAAGACAACTCTGAACATTTCCCTTCGCGTCCAATCACTGATTAAGACAACTCTGAACATTTCCCTTCGCGTCCAATCACTGATTAAGACAACTCTGAACATTTCCCTTCGCGTCCAATCACTGATTAAGACAACTCTGAACATTTCCCTTCGCGTCCAATCACTGATTAAGACAACTCTGAACATTTCCCTTCACGTCCAATCACTGATTAAGACAACTCTGAACATTTCCCATCACCTCCAATCACTGATTAAGACAACTCTGAACATTTCCCATCACGTCCAATCACTGATTAAGACAACTCTGAACATTTCCCATCACGTCCAATCACTGATTAAGACAACTCTGAACATTTCCCTTCACGTCCAATCACTGATTAAGACAACTCTGAACATTTCCCATCGCGTCCAATCACTGATTAAGACAACTCTGAACATTTCCCATCACGTCCAATCACTGATTAAGACAACTCTGAACATTTCCCATCGCGTCCAATCACTGATTAAGACAACTCTGAACATTTCCCTTCACGTCCAATCACTGATTAAGACAACTCTGAACATTTCCCTTCACGTCCAATCACTGATTAAGACAACTCTGAACATTTCCCTTCGCGTCCAATCACTGATTAAGACAACTCTGAACATTTCCCTTCGCGTCCAATCACTGATTAAGACAACTCTGAACATTTCCCTTCGCGTCCAATCACTGATTAAGACAACTCTGAACATTTCCCTTCGCGTCCAATCACTGATTAAGACAACTCTGAACATTTCCCTTCGCGTCCAATCACTGAGGCAACGTCTTGATGTGGGAAACACAGGGTGGAGGCATTGACTGATTAACCTCGTAATGAACTCCTACAGTTGAACTGCTATCCTGAAGTAGTCAGTCATTTATCTTGTGGCCTGTTCCGCTCTGTTAAAGGAAGGGGAACGGGGAGAGCAGGGAGTCTGTCCAGGCGGCAGAGTCTCAGAAGGGACAACCTCTCCTCTCTCGTCATGACGACGTTCAGATATTTAAATCAAAACTTACAGGACTGACAGTTCAATACAAAGGGGTTATTCTGGTTGTTGTTGTTGTTGTTGTTGTTGTTGACATGGAAACCTGAACCCAGAGGAAGGAGAGATGGTCTGTCTGTTAGAGAGAGACTCACCCCCAATATTCACCACCCCTAACACACACACACACACACACACACACACACACACACACACACACACACACACACACACACACACACACACACACACACACACACACACACACACAACCATTCATTCTTATCAACAAAAGGACCATAATGCACCTGGGTTGGCCTGGTGTCTCTATAGACTACAGAGTTATATAATGTATCTGGGTTGGCCTGGTGTCTCTCTATAGACTACAGAGTTATATCATGTATCTGGGTTGGTCTGGTGTCTATAGACTACAGAGTTATATAATGTATCTGGGTTGGCCTGGTGTCTCTATAGACTACAGAGTTATATCATGTATCTGGGTTGGCCTGGTGTCTCTATAGACTACAGAGTTATATAATGTATCTGGGTTGGCCTGGTGTCTCTATAGACTACAGAGTTATATAATGTATCTGGGTTGGTCTGGTGTCTCTATAGACTACAGAGTTATATAATGTATCTGGGTTGGCCTGGTGTCTCTATAGACTACAGAGTTATATAATGTATCTGGGTTGGTCTGGTGTCTCTATAGACTACAGAGTTATATAATGTATCTGGGTTGGTCTGGTGTCTCTATAGACTACAGAGTTATATAATGTATCTGGGTTGGCCTGGTGTCTCTATAGACTACAGAGTTATATCATGTATCTGGGTTGGCCTGGTGTCTCTATAGACTACAGAGTTATATAATGTATCTGGGTTGGCCTGGTGTCTCTATAGACTACAGAGTTATATAATGTATCTGGGTTGGCCTGGTGTCTCTATAGACTACAGAGTTATATAATGTATCTGGGTTGGCCTGGTGTCTCTATAGACTACAGAGTTATATAATGTATCTGGGTTGGCCTGGTGTCTCTATAGACTACAGAGTTATATAATGTATCTGGGTTGGTCTGGTGTCTCTATAGACTACAGAGTTATATAATGTATCTGGGTTGGCCTGGTGTCTCTATAGACTACAGAGTTATATAATGTATCTGGGTTGGCCTGGTGTCTCTATAGACTACAGAGTTATATAATGTATCTGGGTTGGCCTGGTGTCTCTATAGACTACAGAGTTATATAATGTATCTGGGTTGGCCTGGTGTCTCTATAGACTACAGAGTTATATAATGTATCTGGGTTGGCCTGGTGTCTCTATAGACTACAGAGTTATATAATGTATCTGGGTTGGCCTGGTGTCTCTATAGACTACAGAGTTATATCATGTATCTGGGTTGGCCTGGTGTCTCTATAGACTACAGAGTTATATAATGTATCACATGCTGGCTTCATACTTCTGGCCTTGTCTCTATAGACTCCCAAAATAATGTGTCTGGGTTGGCACCTGTTCACTATGTAGTGCACTTTTGACAGGAGTTATATCATGTATCTGAGCCCTGGTGTCTCTATAGACTACAGAGTTATATAATGTATCTGGGTTGGCTGGTGTCTCTATAGACTACAGAGTTATATAATGAATATGGCTCTGGTCTATAGACTAGAGTTATATAATGTATAGGGCTGGCTGGTGTCTAAAGAGTGCAGAGTTATATCATGTATAGGGCTCTGGTCTCTATAGACTAGTACTATATAATGTATCTGGGTTGGCCTGGTGTCTCAGTAGTACAGAGTTATATAATGTAATAGGGCTCTGGTCTATAGTAGTCTCTATAGGGAATAGGTTATATTGTATTCTGGGTTCTGGGGCAGTATAGGGGCTACAGAGTTATATTGCATACTGATAAAGATCTCTCTATCTCACAGAGTTATAAACACTCTGATAGCAGAATCCTCATAATCCTATAAATCATCCTGCTGCCCTGTCCTCTATAGGCTCACACAGCTCACCAACAATCAACGAGGACCAGAGAAAAGCCTGGAAGAAACGTACACTACCCTGCTTCACCTGCAGTGTAGAGCCTGGTCCAGTCTGGTCCAGTCTGGCCAGTCTGGTTCTCTCTGTGTGTTTCTCTATCAGAACATCTAGTCTGGCCAGTCTAAAGTTCTCACTAAATGTGTTTATATCAGCTCTGGTCTAGTCTGGTCCAGTCTGGTTCTCTGTGTGTTTCTATCAGTAGGGAATCAGTCTGGTCTAAAGTAGTGCACTATATCAGTCTGGTCTCTGGTTCTATCTGTGTGTTTCTCTATAAGGAATAGTCTGGCTCTGGTCTATAGTGTGTTTCTATATCAGGGTCCAGGGCTCTGGTCTAGTCTAGTTCTCTATATAGTCTGGAATAGGGTCTGGTCTTTATAGTCTGGTCCAGTAAAGGTTCTCTCTGTGTGTTTTCTCTATCATAGGGTCCAGTCTGGTCTGGTTCTATCTGTAAACACTCTATCAGACTAGGGTGCAGTCTGGTTCTCATAATCGTATAATCAGTCCTGGTGCCAGTCTGGTTCTCATACTGTGTTTCTCTATCAGACTGGAAGAAACTAGTCTGGTCCTGCAGGTCTCAGTGTGTCCTCTAATCAGTCTGGTTCTGGTTCTCTCTGTGTGTTTCTCTATCAGTCTGGTCAGTCTGGTCCAGTCTGGTTCTCTCTGTGTGTTTCTCTATCAGACTGGTCTAGTCTGGTCCAGTCTGGTTCTCTCTGTGTGTTTCTCTATCAGTCTGGTCCAGTCTGGTCCAGTCTGGTTCTCTCTGTGTGTTTCTCTATCAGTCTGGTCCAGTCTGGTCCAGTCTGGTTCTCTCTGTGTGTTTCTCTATCAGTCTGGTCCAGTCTGGTTCTCTCTGTGTGTTTCTCTATCAGTCTGGTCCAGTCTGGTCCAGTCTGGTTCTCTCTGTGTGTTTCTCTATCAGTCTGGTCCAGTCTGGTCCAGTCTGGTCTTCTCTGTGTGTTTCTCTATCAGTCTGGTCCAGTCTGGTCCAGTCTGGTCCAGTCTGGTTCTCTCTGTGAATCACTGTTCATATTCACTTCAACTAACTCATAAATCACTGTTTATATTCACTTCAACTAACTCATAAATCACTGTTTATATTCACTTCAACTAACTCATAAATCCCTGTTTATATTCACTTCAACTAACTCAGAAATCACTGTTTATATTCACTTCAACTAACTCATAAATCACTGTTTATATTCCCTTCAACTAACTCATAAATCACTGTTTATATTCCCTTCAACTAACTCATAAATCACTGTTTATATTCACTTCAGTCTAACTCATAAATCACTGTTTATATTCACTTCAACTCAGACTGGTCAAATCACTATTCCTTCAACTAACTCATTCTCTGTTTATATTCACTTCAACTAACTCATAAATCACTGTTTATATTCACTTCAACTAACTCATAAATCACTGTTTATATTCACTTCAACTAACTCATAAATCACTGTTTATATTCCCTTCAACTAACTCATAAATCACTGTTTATATTCACAGTTCAACTAACTCATAAATCACTGTTTATATTGGTCCAGTCTTCAACTAACTCATAAATCACTGTTTATATTCAGTTCAACTAACTCTAAATCACTGTTTATATTCTTCAACTAACTCATAAATCACTGTTTATATTCCAGTTCAACTAACTCATAAATCACTGTTTATATTCACTTCAACTAACTCATAAATCACTGTTTATATTCACTTCAACTAACTCATAAATCACTGTTTATATTCACTTCAACTAACTCATAAATCACTGTTTATATTCACTTCAACTAACTCATAAATCACTGTTTATATTCACTTCAACTAACTCATAAATCACTGTTTATATTCACTTCAACTAACTCATAAATCACTGTTTATATTCACTTCAACTAACTCATAAATCACTGTTTATATTCACTTCAACTAACTCATAAATCACTGTTTATATTCACTTCAACTAACTCATAAATCACTGTTTATATTCACTTCAACTAACTCATAAATCACTGTTTATATTCACTTCAACTAACTCATAAATCACTGTTTATATTCACTTCAACTAACTCATAAATCACTGTTTATATTCACTTCAACTAACTCATAAATCACTGTTTATATTCACTTCAACTAACTCATAAATCACTGTTTATATTCACTTCAACTAACTCATAAATCACTGTTTATATTCACTTCAACTAACTCATAAATCACTGTTTATATTCACTTCAACTAACTCATAAATCACTGTTTATATTCACTTCAACTAACTCATAAATCACTGTTTATATTCACTTCAACTAACTCATAAATCACTGTTTATATTCACTTCAACTAACTCATAAATCACTGTTTATATTCACTTCAACTAACTCATAAATCACTGTTTATATTCCCTTCAACTAACTCATAAATCACTGTTTATATTCACTTCAACTAACTCATAAATCACTGTTTATATTCCCTTCAACTAACTCATAAATCACTGTTTATATTCCCTTCAACTAACTCATAAATCACTGTTTATATTCCTTCAACTAACTCATAAATCACTGTTTATATTCACTTCAACTGGATGTCCCGTCAGATGTTTCCTAGCAACCAATTATCTCCCCTAATTCATGTTTTATTAAAACAAAAAAATGAATGAATCAACGTGATGTCAAAGCAGGGTGACACTCTGTCTGTTTGTATCCCACAATGGCACCCTATTCCCTACATAGTGCACTACTTTGGATCAGATCCTATGGGCCATTGTCTAAAGTAGTGCACTATGTAGGGAATAGGGTAGGGTTTTTTGTTTTAAAACATTAATCGGGGAGATAATTGTGGCTAGAGAACATCTGAGGAGACATCTAGCGATCAGAATATAAACCACCAGTGTGATTTATCTGAAGGGAAGATAAACAGTGATTTATGAGATTACTCTTGTGACCCAGAGACGATGTCTTTATCTGTCGCTGTGTCACAAGCAGCACATGGACTCATTACTCTCTCGCCCCACCGTGTGTGTGGGTGTACGGTGTATGTTTGTACAGTGTGTGTGTGTGTGTGTGTGTGTGTGTGTGTGTGTTAGTGTGTGTGTGTATGTGTGTGTGTTTGTACAGTGTTGTACAGTGTGTGTGTGTGTGTGTGTGTGTGTGTGTGTGTGTGTTTGTTTTGTACAGTGTGTGTGTGTACGGTGTGTGTCGAGCCATTACTCTCTGACCCTTGACCCTAAATCACCAGGGAGACGCTGGGTGCTGATTAGTGATGCTCATCACCACGGTGACAGTGATGCTGAGGCCTTCTAACTCATCACCACGGTGACAGTGATGCTGAAGGTGAAGTATCCTCTTTCTAATCCCAACACCTTCTCTATGAACAGATTTCCCATTTGAGTGGCGGCACACACACACGCACGCACGCACGCACACACACACACACGCACGCACGCACGCACGCACGCACACACACACACACACACACACACACACACACGCACACGCACGCACGCACATTTGCACACACGCACACACGTACGTACGCACACACACACACACACACACACACACACACACACACACACACACACACACACACACACACACACTTCTGTAAATGGGACTTATAGCACTAAAAACAAACCTGTCAGAGCCTCGTCAGAAAGATAAATTCCACCACAGCCACAAATCAACCACAGCCAAACATTGCCCTCCCCCACACCCCCACCACACATTACCCCCTCCTCCCACCCCCACCACACATTACCCCCTCCCCTCCACCCCCACCACGCATCACACCCCCACCCCAGCCACACATCACCCGCCAACCCCCACCACAGACACACAGTCCCAGTCTCTATCAAACATCACCCCCCACCACAGACACAGTCCCAGTCTCTCTCAAACATCACCCCCACCACAGACACACAGTCCCAGTCTCTCTCAAACATCACCCCCCATCACCCACCACAGACACTCAGTCTCTCTCAATCACCCCCTCCCCCACCACAGACACACAGTCCCAGTCTCTCTCAAACATCACCCCCCACCACAGACACACAGTCCCAGTCTCTCTCAAACATCACCCCCATCACCCACCACAGACACACAGTCCCAGTCTCTCTCAAACATCACCCCCATCACCCACCACAGACACTCAGTCTCTCTCAATCACCCCCTCCCCCCCACAGACACACAGTCCCAGTCTCTCTCAAACATCACCCCCACCACAGACACACAGTCCCAGTCTCTCTCAAACATCACCCCCCACCACAGACACACAGTCCCAGTCTCTCTCAAACATCACCCCCCACCACAGACACACAGTCCCAGTCTCTCCACAGACACACAGTCCCAGTCTCTCTCAAACATCACCCCCCCACCACAGACACACAGTCCCAGTCTCTCTCAAAGATCACCCCCCCATCACCCAGCAGCTGACTGGACAAGCCCACGGTGTCTGGTTGTCAGTTCACAGCAGGTTGACCCCTGGTCGAACAAGGGAATCTAAAAACCCCAGAATCCCCCAGGGGAACAGTATCAGCAGTATTCCAATCAGGAAGCTGATTCCCTCCTCGGTCGAACCAGACGACCCCAAATGTCACGAGGTCAAGTGGTTCCACCAGTGAGTTGTCCAGAAGCACGTTCCGCAAATCCCTGATACATTACTGAACAGTCTGGGGAGGTCCCAAGTGGCACCCTATTCCCTATATAGTGCACTACTTTTGACCAGTGACATTTGTGACGCCACCCTGAGGCCTGCTGTCTTGCTGCTCTCAAGGTTATTGTCTGTGTTGTTACCATGGCTTTGGCTGTGTTCTCTAACGGCTCCAGACCGGACACTCATCACATTCAGAGATCCCAGTCCGATATGGTCTTTGTAATGTTCGCTGTGACCTCCACAAAGGAGAGAGAGAGTGTATTTCATGGATTGACTGGAATTTAAATGGAATTGACCCCCACCCCCACCCCCGACCCTTCTACATACTGCACAAGCTTTGAGCCCTATGGAAGCAGCCCTCCATCCTCCCTCAGTAAACACACAGTGTAGACGATTGGAGGAGTCAGTCCTATTTGAGACGGAACATCACGGCATTCTAGAATTAAATGACATTTTAAAAATGGTTCCCCTCTCCATTCTCCATTTTTCCTCTCGCGTGTTTCAAGTGGTACGGACGGACGGAGGGGGGTAAGAGGGAAAACACAAAGACCTTTTTCACTGCCTCCAGCGAGACGAGCCCTGAATGCGTCTTCCCGTACGGTCTTTGTGGATTGAGACATGTTGGCACTCGCTCCAGCCGTGGATAAGACCCAAGTCGAGCAGCAGCTTCAGTTCTGACTGAAGTGAGAAAAACAAATTATTTTTCCAAAAGCAAATCATTCAAGCACTTGACTTGGATAACCCATGTTTTCATCCAAGGGAAATTCTGTTGTTGCTCTTGCTATGGCTATGACTGAGGTAGCTATGGCCTGAGGTATGGCTGAGGTGGCTGAGGTAGCTATGGCTGAGGTAGCTATATCTGAGGTAGCTATGGCCTGAGGTAGCTATATCTGAGGTAGCTATGGCCTGAGGTAGCTATGACTGAGGTAGCTATGGCTGAGGTAGCTATGACTGAGGTAGCTATGGCCTGAGGTAGCTATGACCTGAGGTAGCTATGGCTGAGGTAGCTATGGCCTGAGGTAGCTATGACCTGAGGTGGCTATGACTGAGGTAGCTATGGCCTGAGGTAGCTATGGCCTGAGGTAGCTATGGCTGAGGTAGCTATGGCCTGAGGTAGCTATGGCTGAGGTAGCTATGGCCTGAGGTAGCTATGGCTGAGGTAGCTATGGCCTGAGGTAGCTATGGCCTGAGGTAGCTATGGCCTGAGGTAGCTATGGCTGAGGTAGCTATGGCCTGAGGTAGCTATGGCCTGAGGTAGCTATGGCTGAGGTAGCTATGGCCTGAGGTAGCTATGGCCTGAGGTAGCTATGGCTGAGGTAGCTATGGCTGAGGTAGCTATGGCTGAGGTAGATATGACTGGGTATGAATGGAGTTTTCAGCTGGTGCTGACTGTCACTACTGAAGAAAATGTATCTTTAGAAAATGAAATGAAAAATGAAAATCAAACACCAGTCAGCTCTTTTTCAAACGACTAAAAGGCGTCCTTCAACTTTTCAGCAAAGGTGGTTGGTTTCTTGTTCTTTGTTATATTTTGTTGCTATAGTTACAAACTGCAACTTACAAAGCTACATACTGTTACTTTACAACTCTGTGGGTGGGAAACGTTTCAAAGACAGTTTTTGTATTAATTGTTGAGCCAGTGAGATCAAAACGTTGACTATAAGACGTGGTAAACAACAACGGAAGTATTTCTGAGGTGAATCTTGAGAACGTTGATCTCTAAGAGACTATGTGGAGACCCAGAGGAGGAATCAGTTTGACGTGGAAAAGAGAGAGCCATAAAACAACATTGTGTTTGACAAAACAAATATAAATATCCTTTTCATTTCTTCATCCAACAATAATGAAATGTCCTTCAGTCAAGAGGCAAAGAAATACTTTCTTATATCATTCACGATAGAGTTTTCCATTAGTTTAACAACGTGCAGAAACCAGCTACGTACACAATATAATAGATCTTTATGTATAATACTATTCATTAGGTGGGTGCTTCCATTTGTCCTATTTCATACATACAAACGTATTTTGTTGCATATCCCACTCCCCCTGAGACACCGGGGTCACAGCCAGGGATCAGCCATTATTGACGGCAACCACGGAGCCCATTAGGGTTAAGTGCCATCCGAAGTTCTTCAAAGGTAAATGATTTTATTTGAATGCTTTTCTGTTTTTTGTGAAAATGTTGCCTGCTGAATGCTAACGCTAAATGCTACGCTAAATGCTACGCTAGCTATCAATACTGTTACACAAATGCTTGTTTTGCTATGGTTGAGAAGCATATTTTGAAAATCTGAGATGACAGTGTTGTTAACAAAAGGCTAAGCTTGAGAGCTAGCATATTGATTTCATTTAATTTGCGATTTTCATGAATAGTTAATGTTGCGTTATGGTAATGGGCTTGAGGCTGTAGTCACGATCCCGGATCCGGGATGGCTCGGCGCAAGAAGTTAAACACAACGGTTGTAGATGAGTTTCCGCTCTCCTGGTATTTACAGGGTTTTGTTTAACCCGTTTATTATTATCATTCTGTTGGTTATGGTTATGGTTAACGGTTGTAGATGAGTTTCCGCTCTCCTGCGCCTGACTTCTCTGCCGCCAGTAGCATCGCATTACAATGACCCCCCCAAACTCACACGTATGTTGGCCAGTTAGGTTCTACACCCCGTTGTAAAGCGGATTAATGAGCTGCATTTTAAGAAGTTATCTGGCCACTTTAGATGTTGATACACACCTTATTAAAACATATAGACATAAGGCTAATAAGGTGTGATACTAACCTGTTAAAACATATAGACCTAGGGCTAGGCTACATAAGGTGTTATCCAAAGACCACTAGGCTAAGTCAACCTTGTGATACCTATGGGCTAGGCTACATAAGGTGTGATACCCTTGTTAAAACATATAGACCTATGGGCTAGGCTACATAAGGTGTGATACTAACCTTGTTAAAACATATAGACCTATGGGCTAGGCTACATAAGGTGTGATACTAACCTTGTTAAAACATATAGACCTATGGGCTAGGCTACATAAGGTGTGATACCTAAAAACATATAGACCTATGGGCTAGGCTTGTGAAAACATTAAAACATAGACCTATGGGCTAGGCTACATGAGGTGTGATACTAACCTTATTAAAACATATAGACCTATGGGCTAGGCTACATAAGGTGTGATACTAACCTTATTAAAACATATAGACCTATGGGCTAGGCTACATGAGGTGTGATACTAACCTTATTAAAACATATAGACCTATGGGCTAGGCTACATAAGGTGTGATACTAACCTTGTTAAAACATATAGACCTATGGGCTAGGCTACATGAGGTGTGATACTAACCTTAAAAACATATAGACCTATGGGCTAGGCTACATGAGGTGTGATACTAACCTTATTAAAACATATAGACCTATGGGCTAAGTGCTACATGAGGTGTGATACTAACCTTATTAAAACATATAGACCTGTGGGCTAGGCTACATGAGGTGTGATACTAACCTTATTAAAACATATAGACCTGTGGGCTAGGCTACATGAGGTGTGATACTAACCTTATTAAAACATATAGACCTGTGGGCTAGGCTACATGAGGTGATACTAACCTTATTAAAACATATAGACCTATGGGCTAGGCTACATGAGGTGTGATACTAACCTTATTAAAACATATAGACCTGTGGGCTAGGCTACATGAGGTGTGATACTAACCTTATTAAAACATATAGATAGACCTGTGGGCTAGCTACATGAGGTGTGATACTAACCTTATTAAAACATATAGATAGACCTGTGGGCTAGGCTACATGAGGTGTGATACTAACCTTATTAAAACATATAGACCTATGGGCTAGGCTACATGAGGTGTGATACTAACCCATATTAAAACATATAGACCTGTGGGCTAGGCTACATGAGGTGTGATACTAACCTTATTAAAACATAGATAGACCTATGGGCTAGGCTACATGAGGTGTGATTACTAACCTTATTAAAACATATAGACCTATGGGCTAGGCTACATGAGTGTGATACTAACCTTATCAAAACATATAGACCTATGGGCTAGGCTACATGAGGTGTGATACTAACCTTATTAAAACATATAGACCTATGGGCTAGGCTACATGAGGTGTGATACTAACCTTATTAAAACATATAGACCTATGGGCTAGGCTACATGAGGTGTGATACTAACCTTATTAAAACATATAGACCTATGGGCTAGGCTACATGAGGTGTGATACTAACCTTATTAAAACATATAGACCTGTGGGCTAGGCTACATGAGGTGTGATACTAACCTTATTAAAACATATAGACCTATGGGCTAGGCTACATGAGGTGTGATACTAACCTTATTAAAACATATAGACCTGTGGGCTAGGCTACATGAGGTGTGATACTAACCTTATTAAAACATATAGACCTGTGGGCTAGGCTACATGAGGTGTGATACTAACCTTATTAAAACATATAGACCTATGGGCTAGGTACATGAGCTGATTACTGACCTTATTAAAACATATAGACCTATGGGCTAGGCTACATGAGGTGTGATACTAACCTTATTAAAACATATAGACCTATGGGCTAGGCTACATGAGGTGTGATACTAACCTTATTAAAACATATAGACCTGTGGGCTAGGCTACATGAGGTGTGATACTAACCTTATTAAAACATATAGACCTGTGGGCTAGGCTACATGAGGTGATACTAACCTTATTAAAACATATAGACCTATGGGCGAGGCTACATGAGGTGTGATAATAACCTTATTAAAACATATAGACTATGGGCTAGGCTACCATGAGGTGTGATACTAACCTTATTAAAACATATAGGACTATTTCTAGGCTAAAGGTGATACTAACCTTATTAAAACATATAGGCCTATGGGCTAGGCTACATGAGGTGTGATACTAACTTTATTAAAACATATAGACCTATGGGCTAGGCTACATGGTGTGATACTAACCTTATTAAAACATATAGACCTATGGGCCAGGCTACATAAGGTGTGATACTAACCTTATTAAAAACATATAGGCCTATGGGCTAGGTGAATGAGGTGTGATACTAACCTTATTAAAACATATAGACCTGTGGCTAGGCTACATAAGGTGTGATATTAACCTTATTAAAACATATAGGCCTATAGGCTAAAACATGAATGATACTAACCTTATTAAAACATATAATGACTATGGGCTTCAGTACAAGAGGTGTGATACTAACCTTATTAAAACATATAGGACTATGGGCTAGGCTAAATGAGGTGTGATACTAACCTTATTAAAACATATAGGCCTGTGGGCTAGGCTACATGAGGTGTGATTACTGACCTTATTAAAACATATAGACCTATGGGCTAGGCTACATGAGGTGTGATACTAACCTTATTAAAACATATAGGCCTATGGGCTAGGCTACATGAGGTGTGATACTAACCTTATTAAAACATATAGACCTATGGGCTAGGCTACATGAGGTGTGATACTAACCTTATTAAAACATATAGACCTATGGGCTAGGCTACATGAGGTGTGATACTAACCTTATTAAAACATATAGACCTATGGGCTAGGCTACATGAGGTGTGATACTAACCTTATTAAAACATATAGACCTATGGGCTTGAGGCTAGCATAAGGTGTGATACTAACCTTATTAAAACATATAGGCCTATGGGCTAGAATAGTTACATGAGGTGTGATACTAACCTTATTAAAACATATAGACCTGTGGGCTAGGCTACATAAGGTGTGATACTAACCTTATTAAAACATATAGGCCTATAGGCTAGACTACATGAGGTGTGATACTAACCTTATTAAAACATATAGGACTATGGGCTAGGCTACATGAGGTGTGATACTAACCTTATTAAAACATATAGGACTATGGGCTAGGCTACATGAGGTGTGATACTAACCTTATTAAAACATATAGACCTATGGGCTAGGCTACATGAGTGTGATACTAACCTTATTAAAACATATAGACCTATGGGCTAGGCTACATGAGGTGTGATACTAACCTTATTAAAACATATAGACCTGTGGGCTAGGCTACATGAGTGTGATACTAACCTTATTAAAACATATAGATAGACCTGTGGGCTAGGCTACATGAGGTGTGATACTAACCTTATTAAAACATATAGATAGACCTATGGGCTAGGCTACATGAGGTGTGATTACTGACCTTATTAAAACATATAGACCTATGGGCTAGGCTACATGAGGTGTGATACTAACCTTATTAAAACATATAGACCTATGGGCTAGGCTACATGAGGTGTGATACTAACCTTATTAAAACATATAGACCTGTGGGCTAGGCTACATGAGGTGTGATACTAACCTTATTAAAACATATAGACCTGTGGGCTAGGCTACATGAGGTGTGATACTAACCTTATTAAAACATATAGACCTATGGGCTAGGCTACATGAGGTGTGATAATAACCTTATTAAAACATATAGGACTATGGGCTAGGCTACATGAGGTGTGATACTAACCTTATTAAAACATATAGACCTATGGGCTAGGCTACATGAGGTGATACTAACCTTATTAAAACATATAGACCTATGGGCTAGGCTACATGAGGTGTGATACTAACCTTATTAAAACATATAGACCTATGGGCTAGGCTACATGAGGTGTGATACTAACCTTATTAAAACATATAGACCTATGGGCGAGGCTACATAAGGTGTGATACTAACCTCATTAAAACATATAGACCTATGGGCTAGGCTACATGAGGTGTGATACTAACCTTATTAAAACATATAGACCTGTGGGCTAGGCTACATAAGGTGTGATATTAACCTTATTAAAACATATAGGCCTATAGGCTAGACTACATGAGGTGTGATACTAACCTTATTAAAACATATAGGACTATGGGCTAGGCTACATGAGGTGTGATACTAACCTTATTAAAACATATAGGACTATGGGCTAGGCTACATGAGGTGTGATACTAACCTTATTAAAAACATATAGGCCTGTGGGCTAGGCTACATGAGGTGTGATTACTAACCTTATTAAAACATATAGACCTATGGGCTAGGCTACATGAGGTGTGATACTAACCTTATTAAAACATATAGGCCTATGGGCTAGGCTACATGAGGTGTGATACTAACCTTATTAAAACATATAGACCTATGGGCTAGGCTACATGAGGTGTGATACTAACCTTATTAAAACATATAGACCTATGGGCTAGGCTACATGAGGTGATACTAACCTTATTAAAACATATAGACCTATGGGCGAGGCTACATGAGGTGTGATACTAACCTTATTAAAACATATAGGCCTATGGGCTAGGCTACATGAGGTGTGATACTAACCTTATTAAAACATATAGACCTGTGGGCTAGGCTACATAAGGTGTGATACTAACCTTATTAAAACATATAGGCCTATAGGCTAGACTACATGAGGTGTGATACTAACCTTATTAAAACATATAGACCTATGGGCTAGGCTACATGAGGTGTGATACTAACCTTATTAAAACATATAGGACTATGGGCTAGGCTACATGAGGTGTGATACTAACCTTATTAAAACATATAGACCTGTGGGCTAGGCTACATGAGGTGTGATACTAACCTTATTAAAACATATAGACCTATGGGCTAGGCTACATGAGGTGTGATACTAACCTTATTAAAACATATAGGCCTATGGGCTAGGCTACATGAGGTGTGATACTAACCTTATTAAAACATATAGAACTATGGGCTAGGCTACATGAGGTGTGATACTAACCTTATTAAAACACATAGGCCTATGGGCTAGGCTACATGAGGTGTGATACTAACCTTATTAAAACATATAGACCTATGGGCTAGGCTACATGAGGTGTGATACTAACCTTATTAAAACATATAGACCTATGGGCTAGGCTACATGAGGTGTGATACTAACCTTATTAAAACATATAGACCTATGGGCTAGGCTACATGAGGTGTGATACTAACCTTATTAAAACATATAGACCTATGGGCTAGGCTACATGAGGTGTGATACTAACCTTATTAAAACATATAGACCTATGGGCTAGGCTACATGAGGTGTGATACTAACCTTATTAAAACATATAGACCTATGGGCTAGGCTACATAAGGTGTGATACTAAGATTGTTAAAACATATAGACCTGTGGGCTAGGCTACATGAGGTGTGATACTAACCTTATTAAAACATATAGACCTATGGGCTAGGCTACATAAGGTGTGATACTAAGATTGTTAAAACATATAGACCTGTGGGCTAGGCTACATGAGGTGTGATACTAACCTTGTTAAAACATATAGACCTATGGGCTAGGCTACATGAGGTGTGATACTAACCTTGTTAAAACATATAGACCTGTGGGCTAGGCTACATGAGGTGTGATACTAACCTTATTAAAACATATAGACCTATGGGCTAGGCTACATGAGGTGTGATACTAACCTTATTAAAACATATAGACCTGTGGGCTAGGCTACATGAGGTGTGATACTAACCTTGTTAAAACATATAGACCTATGGGCTAGGCTACATGAGGTGTGATACTAACCTTATTAAAACATATAGACCTATGGGCTAGGCTACATGAGGTGTGATACTAACCTTATTAAAACATATAGACCTATGGGCTAGGCTACATAAGGTGTTCGACTGTGGGAGCAATTAGTGGAGGACAGAGGAGCCTCTTAAAGAAGAAGTTACAGGTCTGTGAGAGCCGGGAAATCTTGCTTGTTTGTAGGTGACCAAATACTTATTTTCCACCATAATTTGCAAATAAATTCATAAAAAATCCTACAATGTGATTTTCTGGATTTTTATTTTCTCATTTTGTCTGTCATAGTTGAAGTGTACCTATGATGAAAATTACAGGCCTCTCTCGTCTTCTTAAGTGGGAGAACTTGCACAATTGGTGGCTGACTAAATACTTTTTTTGCCCCACTGTACTAAATAATATACGTGTGAAATTTGTTTTGATTTAGAATGGACCATTATATTGCATCTGTCTCGAAACAGGGACAGCAGACAAA
>NW_026283439.1:0-4588 GCF_023373465.1 Oncorhynchus keta | reverse complement strand
CCATCTCACTCCTCTCTCTCCTTTTGATTCTCTCCATCTCACTCCTCTCTCTCCTTTTGATTCTCTCCATCTCACTCCTCTCTCTCCTTTTGATTCTCTCCATCTCACTCCTCTCTCTCCTTTTGATTCTCTCCATCTCACTCCTCTCTCTCCTTTTGATTCTCTCCATCTCACTCCTCTCTCTCCCTTTTGATTCTCTCCATCTCACTCCTCTCTCTCCTTTTGATTCTCTCCATCTCACTCCTCTCTCTCCTTTTGATTCTCTCCATCTCACTCCTCTCTCCTTTTGATTCTCTCCATCTCCTCCCCTCTCTCCTTTTGATTCTCTCCATCTCACTCCTCTCTCCTTTTGATTCTCTCCATCTCCTCCTCTCTCTCCTTTTGATTCTCTCCATCTCACTCCCTCTCTCCCTTTTGATTCTCTCCATCTCCACTCCCCTCTCTCTCCTTTTGATTCTCTCCATCTCCTCCCTCTCTCCTTTGATTCTCTCCATCTCCTCCTCTCTCCTTTTGATTCTCTCCATCTCCTCCTCTCTCTCCTTTGATTCTCTCCATCTCACTCCCCTCTCCTTTTGATTCTCTCCATCTCACTCCCCCTCTCTCCTTTTGATTCTCTCCATCTCACTCCTCTCTCTACTTTGATTCTTTTGATTCTCTCCATCTCACTCCTCTCTCTCCATTTTGATTCTCTCCATCTCATTCTCCTCTCTCTCCTTTTGATTCTCTCCATCTCACTCCTCTCTCTCTTTTGATTCTCTCCATCTCACTCCTCTCTCTCCTTTTGATTCTCTCCATCTCCTCTCCTCCTTGATTCTCTCCATCTCTCTCCTTTTGATTCTCTCCATCTCCTCCCTCTCTCTCCTTTTGATTCTCTCCATCTGACTCCTCTCTCTCCTTTTGATTCTCTCCATCTCCACTCCCCTCTCTCTCCTTTTGATTCTCTCCATCTCACTCCTCTCTCTCCTTTTGATTCTCTCCATCTCACCCCTCTCCTCCTTTTGATTCTCTCCATCTCACTCCTCTCTCTCTCCCTTTTATTCTCTCCATCTCACTCCCTCTCTCTCCTTTTGATTCTCTCCATCTCACTCCTCTCTCTCCTTTTGATTCTCTCCATCTCATTCTCCTCTCTCTCTTTTGATTCTCTCCATCTCTCCTCTCTCCTCTTTTGATTCTCTCCATCTCCCTCCTCTCTCTCCTTTTTGATTCTCTCCATCTCACTCCTCTTGATTCTCTCCATCTCACTCCTCTCTCTCCTTTTGATTCTCTCCATCTCCTCCTCTCTCCCCTTTTGATTCTCTCCATCTCCTCCTCTCTCTCCTTTTGATTCTCCATCTTTCTCACCCCCCTCTCTCTTTTGATTCTCTCCATCTCACCCCCTCCTCTCTCTCTCCTCCTTTTGATTCTCTCCATCTCACTCCTCTCTCTCCTTTTGATTCTCTCCATCTCCCTCCTCTCTCCCCATTTTTGATTCTCTCCATCTCACTCCTCTCTCTCCTTTTGATTCTCTCCATCTCCTCCTCTCTCTCCTTTTGATTCTCTCCATCTCACTCCCTCTCTCCTTTTGATTCTCTCCATCTCACTCCTCTCTCTCCTTTTGATTCCTCCATCTCCCTCCTCTCTCTCCTTTTGATTCTCTCCATCTCTCTCTCTTTTGATTCTCTCCATCTCCATCTCCCTCTCTCTCCCCTTTTGATTCTCTCCATCTCACTCCTCTCTCTCCTTTTGATTCCCTCCATCTCATTCTCCCCTCTCTCCTTTTTGATTCTCTCCATCTCCTCCCCTCTCTCCTTTTGATTCTCTCATCTTATTCTCCTCTCTCTCCTTTTTGATTCTCTCCATCTCCTCCCCTCTCCACTTTTGATTCTCTCCATCTCTCCTTTTGATTCTCTCTTTTGATTCTCTCCTTTTGATCTCATCTCCTCTCTCTCTCTTTTGATTCTCTCCATCTCCCTCCTCTCTTTTGATTCTCTCCATTTTGATTCTCTCCATCTCCCTCCTCTCTCTCCTTTTGATTCTCTCCATCTCCTCCTCTCTTTTGATTCTCTCCATTTTATTCTCTCCATCTCACTCCTCTCTCTCCTTTGATTCCCTCCATTCTCTCCATCTCTCCATCTCCCTCTCTCTCCTTTTGATTCTCTCCATCTCCTCCTCTCTCTCCTTTTGATTCTCTCCATCTCACTCCCCTCTCTCTCT
Organism: Oncorhynchus keta; assembly: GCF_023373465.1. Taxonomy (NCBI): domain Eukaryota; kingdom Metazoa; phylum Chordata; class Actinopteri; order Salmoniformes; family Salmonidae; genus Oncorhynchus; species Oncorhynchus keta. The sequence goes on along the minus strand of NW_026283439.1, from coordinate 2,395 downwards.
CCATCCCTTTTGATTCTCTCCATCTCCCTCCTCTCTCTCCTTTTGATTCTCTCCATCTTACATCCCTCACTCTCTCCTTTTGATTCTCTCCATCTCCATTCTCTCCCTTACTCCCTCCTTTTTGATTCTCTCCATCTCACTCCCCTATCTCTCTCCTTTTTGATTCTCTCCATCTCCTCCTCTCTCTCCTTTTGATTCTCTCCATCTCACTCCTCTCTCTCCTTTTGATTCTCTCCATCTCCCTCCTCTCTCTCCTTTTTGATTCTCTCTCCATCTCCTCCTCTCTCTCCTTTTGATTCTCTCCATCTCCTCCTCTCTCCTTTTGATTCCCTCCATCTCATCCCTCTCTCCATTCTCTCCATCTCACTCCCCTCTCTCCTTTTGATTCTCCATCTCCATCTCCTCCTCTCTCCTTTTGATTCTCTCCATCTCACTCCCCTCTCTCCTTTTGATTCTCTCCATCTCCCTCCTCTCTCTCTACTTTTTGATTCTCTCCATCTCCTCCTCTCTCTCCTTTTGATTCTCTCCATCTCCTCTCTCTCCTTTTGATTCCCCCTCTCTCCTTTTTTGATTCTCTCCATCTCACCTCTCTCTCCTTTTGATTCTCTCCATCTCCTCCCCTCTCTCCTTTTGATTCTCTCCATCTTATTCTCCATCTCTCTCCTTTTTTGATTCTCTCCATCTCACTCCCCTCTCTCCTTTGATTCTCTCCATCTCACTCCTCCTCTCTCCTTTTGATTCTCTCCATCTCACTCCCCTCTCTCCTTTTGATTCTCTCCATCTCCTCCTCTCTCTCCTTTTGATTCTCTCCATCTCACTCCTCTCTCTCCTTTTGATTCTCTCCATTCTCATCTCCCCTCTCCACTTTTGATTCTCTCCATCTCCTCCCTCTCTCCTTTTGATTCTCTCCATCCTCTCTCTCCTTTTGATTCTCTCCTCTCCTCCTTTTGATTCTCTCCATCTCCCTCCCTCTCTCTCCCTTTTGATTCTCTCCATCTCCTCCTCTCTCTCCTTTTGATTCTCTCCATCTCCTCCTCTCTCTCCTTTTGATTCTCTCCATCTCCCTCCTCTCTCCCCTTTGATTCTCTCCATCTCACTCCCCTATCTCCTTTTGATTCTCTCCCATCTCACTCCTCTCTCTCCTTTTGATTCTCCCATCTCACTCCCTCTCTCTCTCTTTTGATTCTCTCCATCTCCTCCCCTCTCTCCTTTTGATTCTCTCCATCTCCACTCCTCTCTCCTTTTGATTCTCTCCATCTCCTCCTCTCTCTCCTTTTTGATTCTCTCCATCTCACTCCTCTCTCTTTGATTCTCTCCATCTCTCCCTCTCTCCTTTTGATTCTCTCCATCTCCTCCTCACTCCTTTTGATTATCTCCGTCTCACTCTCTCTCTCCTTTTGATTCTCTCCATCTCACTCCTCTCTCTCCTTTTGATTCTCTCCATCTCACTCCTCTCTCTCCTTTTGATTCTCTCCATCTCACTCCTCTCTCTCCTTTTGATTCTCTCCATCTCACTCCTCTCTCTCCTTTTGATTCTCTCCATCTCACTCCTCTCTCTCCTTTTGATTCTCTCCATCTCACTCCTCTCTCTCCTTTTGATTCTCTCCATCTCACTCCTCTCTCTCCTTTTGATTCTCTCCATCTCCCTCCTCTCTCTCCTTTTGATTCTCTCCATCTCACTCCTCTCTCTCCTTTTGATTCTCTCCATCTCACTCCTCTCTCTCCTTTTGATTCTCTCCATCTCACTCCTCTCTCTCCTTTTGATTCTCTCCATCTCCTCCTCTCTCTCCTTTTGATTCTCTCCATCTCACTCCTCTCTCTCCTTTTGATTCTCTCCATCTCACTCCCTCTCTCCTTTTGATTCTCTCCATCTCACTCCTCTCTCTCCTTTTGATTCTCTCCATCTCACTCCTCTCTCTCCTTTTGATTCTCTCCATCTCACTCCTCTCTCTCCTTTTGATTCTCTCCATCTCACTCCTCTCTCTCCTTTTGATTCTCTCCATCTCACTCCTCTCTCTCCTTTTGATTCTCTCCATCTCACTCCTCTCTCTCCTTTTGATTCTCTCCATCTCACTCCTCTCTCTCCTTTTGATTCTCTCCATCTCACTCCCCTCTCTCCTTTTGATTCTCTCCATCTCACTCCCCTCTCTCCTTTTGATTCTCTCCATCTCACTCCCCTCTCTCCTTTTGATTCTCTCCATCTCACTCCCCTCTCTCCTTTTGATTCTCTCCATCTCACTCCTCTCTCTCCTTTTGATTCTCTCCATCTCACTCCCCTCTCTCCTTTTGATTCTCTCCATCTCACTCCCCTCTCTCCTTTTGATTCTCTCCATCTCACTCCTCTCTCTCCTTTTGATTCTCTCCATCTCACTCCTCTCTCTCCTTTTGATTCTCT
>NW_026283438.1:102500-114265 GCF_023373465.1 Oncorhynchus keta | reverse complement strand
GTGGTTTCAACTAATTATTATTAACTAACTGGTTCCACAGCGTTTTTTAAGTTGACTCACCTTTTCGGTCAAAGTTTTTGTACATTTTTATTTTATTTTACCTTTATTTAATTATGAACATGCACTATGTCAACGTCTGTTAAATATATACATTGAAAATGTTGTATATTAAAAGCACTGTGCTTGTAACCAGATGCCCTTTATTGTAGTTAAGATGCCCAAATAATAATTTATAGTTTAATGAACATATGAGACAAGTTGAGCAAACAGACCATTTTAATTTGACCCCCCCCCCCACCCCCCCCATGTTTACTCAACCCACAAGGCTCTGGTCAAACATAGTTCACTACGGAATACGGAGCCATTTGTGACGCAGACTGAGTAACATTTCCATCCGGGCATGTTTTATCCTCATCAAACCATCCACTACGTGTCAACACTCCCTCCAGGGTCCTATATAGTCAATCAACAGCTTCCATTTGTGGTTTGAGGAAAAGAACCAGGGATGGGTGGAGGGATTTGGAATCTTGCTTCTGTTTCCATAGCTACATACAGAAGTCTTAGAACAGGAACAGTCCCGCTTGGTTCTGTTTCCATAGCTACATACAGAAGTCTTAGAACAGGAACAGTCCCGCTTGGTTATGGATCCTGATTATCAACATGCCGAGTCAGCTGACTGGAGACCAGTAGGGACCAGGAGACACAGGGTTCATTGAGTTACACGTCAGAAAAACAACCTTTCTAATTATTTTTTTTCTTCTCACAGGTGACTCTTTAACCTGTTGTCCTAGAAAATATATATGCTATGAAAACATATATGTAAGCTATACAACACAATCAGTCTTCTATGGTTGGTTTGTTTTGAACTTTGTATGTCTGCCCAAACATGAACTTGATGTACTGGCTGCGGTTACTAGACCGTTTTTGTGAATATGTCTCAACGCTTTACTGCATCGTTTTCCTTTTTCTTCAAGTGTGTCTTAAACTAAAATGTATGGATGAAATAGGCTGCCGTTGGGCCTCCCGAGTGGGGCAGCCTTCCCTAGGTACTGCATCGCAGTGTTGCGGCGTCACTACAGTCTGGGATCAAACCCAGGCTGTGTCACAATCGGCTGTGACCGGGAGTCCCATAGGGCGGCGCCCAATAAGCCCAGCGTTGTCATAGTTAGGGGATGGTTTGGCCCGGGGGGGCTTTACTTGGCTCATTGTGCTCTAGTGACTCCTTGTGGCGGGCCAAGCGCCTGCAGGCGGACCTCGGTCATCAGTTGAATGGTGTAGCTGGCTTCTGGGTTAAGCGGCTGGTGTTAAGAAAGGCGGCTTTGGGCGGGTCATGTTTCGGAGGACGCATGATTTGACCTTTGCCTCTCTTGAGCCCGTTGTGGAGTTGCAGCGATGAGACAAGAACGTATATTTCATAATAATAAAATAATAATAAAATAATAATAATGACATTATATAGGATATTGAGAACCAGATATGTCTCATCAACACTAGACCAGATATATCTCATCAACACTCGACCAGATATATCTCAACAACACTAGACCAGATATGACCAGATATATCTCAAACACTAGACCAGATATATATATATCATCAGACCAGATATGTTTCAACAACACTAGACCAGATATGTCTCAACAACACTAGACCAGATATGTCTCATCAACACTAGACCAGATATATCTCAACAACACTAGACCAGATATATCTCATCAACACTAGACCAGATATGTCTCAACAACACTAGACCAGATATATTTCGAACACTAGACCAGATATGTCTCATCAACACTCCAGATATATCTCATCAACACTAGACCAGATATATCTCAACAACACTAGACCAGATATGTCTCATCAACACTAGACCAGATATATCTCATAACACTAGACCAGATATGTCTCATCAACACTAGACCAGATGTGTCTCATATGTCTCATCAACACTAGACCAGATATATCTCATCAACACTAGACCAGATATGTATATCATCAACACTAGACCAGATATATCTCAACAACACTAGACCAGATATATCTCATCAACACTAGACCAGATATATCTCATCAACACTAGACCAGATATATAACACTAGACCAGATATATCTCATCAACACTAGACCAGATATATCTCAACAACACTAGACCAGATATGTCTCAACAACACTAGACCAGATATATCTCAACAACACTAGACCAGATATGTAGACCAGATCTCATCAACACTAGACCAGATAAAGGTCTCAACAACACTAGACCAGATATGTCTCATCAACACTAGACCAGATATGTCTCAACAACACTAGACCAGATATGTCTCAACAACACTAGACCAGATATATCTCAACAACACTAGACCAGATATGTCTCATCAACACTAGACCAGATATATCTCAACAACACTAGACCAGATTTCTCATCAACACTAGACCAGATATATCTCATCAACACTAGACCAGATATGTCTCAACAACACTAGACCAGATATGTCTCAACAACACATCAGACCAGATATATCTCATCAACACTAGACCAGATATGTCTCAACAACACTAGACCAGATATGTCTCATCAACACTAGACCAGATATATCTCATCAACACTAGACCAGATATGTCTCAACAACACTAGACCAGATATATCTCATCAACACTAGACCAGATATTCAACAACACTAGACCAGATATGTCTCAACAACACTAGACCAGATATGTCTCATCAACACTAGACCAGATATGTCTCAACAACACTAGACCAGATATGTCTCATCAACACTAGACCAGATATGCCAACAACACTAGACCAGATATGTCTCATCAACACTAGACCAGATATGTCTCAACAACACTAGACCAGATATGTCTCAACAACACTAGACCAGATATGTCTCATCAACACTAGACCAGATATGTCTCATCAACACTAGACCAGATATGCTGCAACAACACTAGACCAGATATGTCTCATCAACACTAGACCAGATATATCTCATCAACACTAGACCAGATATGTCTCATCAACACTAGACCAGATATGTCTCATCAACACTAGACCAGATATATCTCAACAACACTAGACCAGATATATCTCATCAACACTAGACCAGATATATCTCAACAACACTAGACCAGATATATCTCATCAACACTAGACCAGATATATCTCAACAACACTAGACCAGATATATCTCAACAACACTAGACCAGATATGTCTCATCAACACTACCAGTAAGGTTTCTAGACCAGATATATCTCATCAACACTAGACCAGATATGTCTCAACAACACTAGACCAGATATGTCTCAACAACACTAGACCAGATATGTCTCAACAACACTAGACCAGATATGTCTCAACAACACTAGACCAGATATGTCTCAACAACACTAGACCAGATATGTCTCAACAACACTAGACCAGATATATCTCAACAACACTAGACCAGATATGTCTCAACAACACTAGACCAGATATGTTTCAACAACACTAGACCAGAAAGGTTTCAACAACACTAGACCAGATATGTCTCAACAACACTAGACCAGATATGTCTCAACAACACTAGACCAGATATGTTTCAACAACACTAGACCAGATATGTTTCAACAACACTAGACCAGATATGTCTCAACAACACTAGACCAGATATGTCTCAACAACACTAGACCAGATATGTCTCAACAACACTAGACCAGATATGTCTCATCAACACTAGACCAGAAAGGTTTCAACAACACTAGACCAGATATATCTCAACAACACTAGACCAGATATATCTCAACAACACTAGACCAGATATATCTCAACAACACTAGACCAGATATGTCTCAACAACACTAGACCAGATATGTCTCAACAACACTAGACCAGATATATCTCAACAACACTAGACCAGATATGTCTCAACAACACTAGACCAGATATGTTTCAACAACACTAGACCAGATATGTCTCAACAACACTAGACCAGATATGTCTCAACAACACTAGACCAGATATGTTTCAACAACACTAGACCAGATATGTCTCAACAACACTAGACCAGATGTTTCAACAACACTGTGAGTTAGGTCAAATGGTCTCCACCCAGCAGAGCGAAGGTCGGCCATATTGATTTATTTGTTTTCGTGACAGTCTCTCTCCTGTTTACCCGAATACTGGAGATGATGCACTTTGTTTTCGAGTGATGCTTTAAACACAGCCGAGGAAGGCCCTGGGATGGCCTGCCTGTCGATGATGTCATTATCCCAGTAAGTCATAAACAGTCACAGTGATAAAGGCGGGCGCTGCACATGCCGCCTCTCAGGTCACTGAGTACGGTGATGCTCCTTACACATTACAGAACCTAAATAAGGAAGCATTTTTGTTTTGCTCGTCTCTCTGTAACTATGACGTGGATGTAAATAAACCCAGCTGGGGGACAGTCTACGCCAAGTTCTCCAAAACAAGACGTGATGTTCACCCTCTCCCCAAGGACACATCACCCATCTGTCAGCCTTCTATCTGTGAATATCTATCTGTGAATATCGCTGAATTAAGAGGGAAGAGATGATGTCTAACACACTAGATAAATGATAAGCTAAATGTCAATTGGCAGGACAGCACACACTGTTTAAAACACCACGGTACAAACATATACACTGTGTACTTGCAACGATCCAACATTTACACAGCAAAGGAACGTAGACTAGGCTACACATCAACCAAATAGCCTTATTCATTCACTTCCAGAACAGTAAATCAGCTATTTAATGAAACACTGTATTGGTAAAGTAAAGGCAGATGACCCCCAGATTCCCCTTGACTTTGTGTGATGTAATGTACTCAGATCTCCATACGGAGTTGAATGCTGACCTGTATAAATGTCGGGTCGATGCCGGACGTTAAACTGAGCAGCTGTTGGTTGAACAATGAGGACAAACATCAGAAATAGCCACAGCCTTTTCCAGCCATAGTGGAACATACTCTAAACATCATAAATGTTATTCCATGTAGTTTCAATAAACTTGTGTCAGAATACTGTAGTACCTACTGAATATACATACTACTGATGCAGTTTAAATCTCCTGCATACAGTCTTTAAATATATCCAGTCTTTTTTATTTGATTTATATATATTTAACTTTACTAGTGAGGGAGGTACCAAACCAAGTGACACCCTATTCCCTATATAGTGTACTACTTTTCACCAGGGTCAATTGGTCAAAAGTACTGCATTATAAAGCTAATAGGTCAAATAGGGTTCCATTTGGAATGCATCCCAAGCAGCCAATGGCTGCTCTGCCTCTGCTCAGCTGAGCTCACTACACACAGAGCCTCATTCAGAATTGGATTGTTTCTGTCCAGCTGGCTCACAGCAATGAGCACAGCAGCTGTAAGATAGCTGGAGGTAAATACAGTATCAGTCAAAAGATCAAGAACACCTACTCATTTAAAGGTTTTCTTTATTTTTACTATTTTATACATTGTGGAATAATAGTGAAGACATCAAAACTATGAAATAACACATACGGAGTCATGTAGTAACCAAAAAGTGTTAAACACATCAAAATATATGATGAGTCCAAATTTGAGTTTTTGGTTCCAACCGACGTGTCTTTTGTGAGATGCAGATAAGGTGAATGGATGATCTCCACATGTGTTGTTCCCACCGTGAAGCATGGAGGAGGAGGTGTGATGGTGTCGGGGTGCTTTGCAGGTGACACTATCAGTGATTTATTTAGAATTCAAGGCACACTTAACCAGCATGGCTACCACAGCATTCTGCAGCGATACGCCAACCCATCTGGTTTGCACTTAGTGGGACTATAATTTGTTTTTCAATTACCCAACACCTCCAGGCTGTGTAAGGGCTACTTGACCAAGAAGGAGAGTGATGGAGTGCTCCATCAGATGACCTGGCCTCCACAAACACCCGACCACAACCCAATTGAGACGGTTTGGGATGAGTTTGGCCGCAGAGTGAAGGAAATTCAGCCAGCAAGTGCTCAGCATATGTATGAACCCCTTCAAGACTGTTGGAAAAGCATTCCAGGTGAAGCTGGTTGAGAGAATGCCAAGACTATGCAAAGCTGTCATCAAGGCAAAGGGTGGCTACTTTGAAGAATTTCAAATCTAAAATAGATTTCGATTTGTTTAACACTTTTTTGGTTACTACATTATTCCATGTGTTATTTCATAGTTTTGTTGTCGTCACTATTTTTCTACAATATAGAACATTTTTTTTTTAAATAAAGAGAAGCCCTTGAATGAGTAGGTGTCCAAACTTTTGAATGGTACTGTATATCTCTCCCTACCTGCCTGTCTTGTGTACAGCATAACATCAACATGGACAAAACCCACCTTTTCTTTAACAACACAGCCATTGTGCTCAGGCAGGCACCTCACAGGCAGGCATCTCACAGGCTCTGCAGGCTTCTAGCACAGTGGATTTAGGTTTGGCTACCCAGCAGCTACCTAGCAGGTTTTGGCTACCCAGCAGCTACCCAGCAGCTTTCAACTAACCAGCAGCTACCCAGCAGGTTTCGGCTACAGCAGCTACCCAGCAGCTACCCAGCAGGTTTCAGCTACCCAGCAGCTACCCAGCAGGTTTCAGCTACCCAGCAGGTTTCAGCTACCCAGCAGGTTTCAGCTACCCAGCAGGTTCGACTACCCAGCAGCTACCCAGCAGCTACCCAGCAGGTTTCGACTGCCCAGCAGCTACCCAGCAGGTTTCAGCTACCCAGCAGGTTTCGACTGCCCAGCAGCTACCCAGCATGTTTCAGCTACCCAGCAGGTTTCGACTGCCCAGCAGCTACCAGCAGGTTTCGACTGCCCAGCAGCTACCCAGCAGCTACCCATCAGGTTTCAGCTACCCAGCAGCTACCCATCAGGTTTCAGCTACCCAGCAGGTTTCAGCTACCCAGCAGCTACCCAGCAGGTTTCAGCTACCCAGCAGCTACCCAGCAGCTACCCAGCAGGTTTCGACTGTCCAGCAGCTACCCAGCAGGTTTCAGCTACCCAGAAGCTACCCATCAGGTTTCAGCTACCCAGCAGCTACCCAGGGAAGTTGTATCTTTTTTTTCTTTTCTTCTTTTTTTTTAACCCCTTTTTTCTCCCCAATTGGTAGTTACAGCCTTGTCTCATCGCTGCAACTCCCGTACGGACTCGGGAGAGGCGAAGGTCGAGAGCCATGCTCTCGAGAGCCATGCGTCCTCCAAAACACAACCCATCCAACCCGGAAGCCAGCCGCACCAATATGTCGGAGGAAACACCTTATACCTGGCGACCTCGTCAGCGTGCACTGCGCCCGGTCCGCCACAGGAATCACTAGTGCGCGATGAGACAAGGATTTCCCTGCCGGCCAAACCCTCCCTAACCCTGGACGACGCTGGGCCAATTGTGTGCCGCCCCATGGGCCTCCCGGTCGCGGCCGGCTGAGACAGAGCCTGGACTCGAACCCAGAATCTCTGGTGGCACAGAGATTAGACCACTGCGCTATCAGAGAGGCCTGGAAGTTGTTTTGTCAAAAGTAAAATATGTAGGCTATGGAATCATCAACAGATGGAGCACAGAGCAGCAGGCCTCTTCAACAGACAGTAGGCTATGGAATCATCAACAGATGGAGCACAGAGCAGCAGGCCTCCTCAACAGACAGTAGGCTATGGAATCATCAACAGATGGAGCACAGAGCAGCAGGCCTCCTCAACAGACAGTAGGTTATGGAATCATCAACAGATGGAGCACAGAGCAGCAGGCCTCCTCAACAGACAGTAGGCTATGGAATCATCAACAGATGGAGCACAGAGCAGCAGGCCTCTCAACAGACAGTAGGCTATGGAATCATCAACAGATGGAGCACAGAGCAGCAGGCCTCCTCAACAGACAGTAGGCTATGGAATCATCAACAGATGGACACAGAGCAGCAGGCCTCTTCAACAGACAGTAGGCTATGGAATCATCAACAGATGGACCACAGCAGCAGGCCTCTTCAACAGACAGTAGGCTAGGAATCAGATGGACCACAGAGCAGCAGGCCTCCTCAACAGACAGTAGGCTATGGAATCATCAACAGATGGAGGACCACAGAGCAGCAGGCCTCCTCAACAGACAGTAGGTTATGGAATCATCAACAGATGGAGCACAGAGCAGCAGGCCTCTTCAACAGACAGTAGGCTATGGAATCATCAACAGATGGTGGCAGGCCTCCTCAACAGACAGTAGGCTAGGAATCACTACAGATGGACCTCCTCAACAGACAGTAGGCATAATCATCAACAGGTTCCTCAACAGACAGTGGAATCATCAACAGATGGACCACAGAGCAGCAGGCCTCCTCAACAGACAGTAGGCTATGGAATCATCAACACAGATGGGCTTGTGGAATCATCAACACAGAGCAGCAGGCCTCCTCAACAGACAGTAGGCTTCATCAACATTCAGATGGACCAGAGCAGTTCAACAGACAGTAGGCTATGGAATCATCAACAGATGGACCACAGAGCAGCAGGCCTCTTCAACAGACATTCACTGTTGCCTGAGGTTGTTTAATATGCTGGGTTAGTGTCAGCCTGGCCTGGCAGAGCAGACCAGCAGGGCTGAGCAGCAGCAGATCCTCTAGTCGGGTGGATGTGTGTTCTGATTGGCTGCCATGCAAAGCAGAAGTCCAGCACCAGCCAGCCCCATCCCAGCCACAGCCCTCCCTCCCACCCCCGCCCTCTCCACTCCCAGGCAACTCACAGTGGCTTGCCTCCCAAAATGGAAAACCTATTCCCTATATAGTGCACAACGTTTAGCAAGCAGTCCTAGGGAATAGGGTGGCCATTTAAGAACAGTGACAGGTCTAGTGCAGCTAATCAGACCACCCTGCTGGACCCAAACGGTAACTGTTACAGAGTGAAACCAGCACCCTGTGAAAATCTGACTTGGCGGATTAGGGTTGTGGAATCAGATTAAGGTGGTAGGAGCTGCCTGAGACTGTAATGAACAAACTGAGAGGTTTTTCTCTTTCATTAGTAATCCATCAACATTCAGAGAGAGAGAGAGAGAGAGAGAGAGAGAGAGAGAGAGAGAGAGAGAGAGAGAGAGAGCCACTCCTGCCCACCCCATGCACCCCACCCCCTTTTGAGGGCCTCAACATGGAAGCCACACATACGCCCAGGTAGTGAGCGGGAAACAGTCCCAACCCCCACTCTCACACTAGCCCAAGCCAATAGCATGTACCAGATGCTCAGCAGGCTCTGCTCACACTGACTGGCCTGAGGCCAAACCACACGACCAACAACATTGGACATTCTATGGAACAAAAGCCTTCACTATATCATCCTGGAATATCCAAGGCCTGAGGTCATCTGCCTTTGGCCTAAAGAGCAGAAACCCGGACTTCACCAAAGAAATCGGTAACACAGACATTGTCATCCTGCAAGAAACCTGGTATAGAGGAGACGGACCCACTGGTTGCCCTCTAGGTTACAGGAGAGCTGGTAGTCCCATCCACCAAACTACCAGGTGAAACAGGGAAGGGACTCAGGGGGTATGCTAATTTGGTATAGAGCAGACCTAACTCACTCCATTAAATTAATCAAAACAGGAACATTCTACATTTGGCTAGAAATTCAAAAGGAAATTATCCTAACAGAGAAAAATGTCCTCCTGTGTGCTACCTATATCCCCCCACTAGAATCCCCATATTTTAATGAAGACAGCTTCTCCATCCTGGAGGGCAAATCAATCATTTCAGGCCCAGGGACATGTACTAGTCTGTGGCGACCTAAAATGCCAGAACCGGACAAGAACCTGACACCCTCAGCACACAGGGGGACAAACATCTGCCTGGAGGTGACAGCATCCCCTCCCACATATGCCCCCTAGGCACAACTATGACAACATAACCAACAAAAACGGGTCACAACTCCTGCAGCTCTGTCGCACGCTGGGTATGTACATAGTCAACGGTAGGCTTCGAGGGACTCCTATGGTAGATACACCTATAGCTCATCTCTTGGCAGTAGTACTGTAGACTACTTTATCACTGACCTCAACCCAGAATCTCTCAGAGCGTTCACAGTCAGTCCACTAACACCCCTATCAGACCACAGCAAAATCACAGTCTACTTAAACAGAGCAATACTCAACCACGAGGCATCAAAGCCAAAGGAACTGAGTAACATTAAGAAATGCTATAGGTGGAAGGAATGCAGTTTGGAAACCTACCAAAACAATTAGGCAACAACAAATTCAATCCCTTTTAGACAATTTCCTGGGTAAAACGTTCCACTGTAATAGTGAAGGTGTAAACTTGGCAGTAGAAAATCTTAACAGTATATTTGACCTCTCAGCTTCCCTATCAAATCTAAAAATCTCAAATAGAAAACCGAAGAAAATTAACAATAATGACAAATGGTTTGATGAGGAATGCAAAAATCTAAGAAAGAAATTGAGAAACCTGTCCAACCAAAAACATAGAGACCCGGAAAACCTGAGTCTACGCCTTCACTATGGTGAATCACTAAAACAATACAGAAACACACTACGGAAAAGAAGGAACAGCATGTCAGAAATCAGCTCAATGCAATTGAAGAATCCATAGACTCTAACCACTTCTGGGAAAATTGGAAAACACTAAACAAACAACAACACGAAGAATTATCTATCCAAAATGGAGATGTCTGGGTAAACCACTTCTCCAATCTTTTGGTTCTATAACAAAGAACAAAGAGCAAAACATATACATGATCAACTACAGATCTTAGAATCAACTATTAAAGACTACCAGAACCCACTGGATTCTCCAATTACATTGAATGAGTTACAGGACAAAATAAAAACCCTCCAACCCAAAAAGGCCTGTGGTGTCGATGGTATCCTCAATGAAATGATCAAATATACAGACAACAAATTCCAACTGGCTATACTAAAACTCTTTAACATCATACTTAGCTCTGGCATCTTCCCCAATATTTGGAACCAAGGACTGATCACCCCAATCCACAAAAGTGGAGACAAATTTGACCCCAATAACTACTGTGGAATATGTGTCAACAGTAACCTTGGGAAAATCCTCTGCATTATTATTAACAGCAGACTCGTACATTTCCTCAATGAAAACAATGTACTGAGCAAATGTCAAATTGGCTTTTTACCAAATTACCGTACAACAGACCATGTATTCACCCTGCACACCTTAATTGACAACCAAACAAACCAAAACAAAGGCAAAGTCTTCTCATGCTTTGTTGATTTCAAAAAAGCCTTCGACTCAATTTGGCATGAGGGTCTGCTATACAAACTGATGGAAAGTGGTGTTGGGGTAAAACATATGACATTATAAAATCCATGTACACAAACAACAAGTGTGCGGTTAAAATTGGCAAAAAACACACACATTTCTTCACACAGGGTCGTGGGGTTAGACAGGGATGCAGCTTAAGCCCCACCCTCTTCAACATATATATCAACGAACTGGCGCGGGCACTAGAAAAGTCTGCAGCACCCGGCCTCCCCCCTGCTAGAATCCGAAGTCAAATGTCTGCTGTTTGCTGATGATCTGGTGCTTCTGTCACCAACCAAGGAGGGCCTACAGCAGCACCTAGATCTTATGCACAGATTCTGTCAGACCTGGGCCCTGACAGTAAATCTCAGTAAGACCAAAATAATGGTGTTCCAAAAGGTCGAGTCACCAGGACCACAAATACAAATTCCATCTCGACACTGTTGCCCTAGAGCACACAAAAACTATACATACCTTGGCCTAAACATCAGCGCCACAGGTAACTTCCACAA
>NW_026283438.1:47500-100000 GCF_023373465.1 Oncorhynchus keta | reverse complement strand
GACTGAGTGGGCGGGGACCTAGCAGGCTGAGTGGGCGGGGACCTAGCAGGCTGAGTGGGCGGGGACCTAGCAGGCTGAGTGGGTGGGGACCTAGAAGTCTGAAAGGACAGATTGAGTAGGCACGGAGATAGTTGACTGAGTGGGCGGGGACCTAGTAGGCTGAGTGGGCGGGGACCTAGAAGTCTGAAAGGACAGATTGAGTAGGCACGGAGATAGTTGACTGAGTGGGCGGGGACCTAGCAGGCTGAGTGGGCGGGGACCTAGAAGTCTGAAAGGACAGATTGAGTAGGCACGGAGATAGTTGACTGAGTGGGCGGGGACCTAGTAGGCTGAGTGGGCGGGGACCTAGAAGTCTGAAAGGACAGATTGAGTAGGCACGGAGATAGTTGACTGAGTGGGCGGGGACCTAGCAGGCTGAGTGGGCGGGGACCTAGAAGTCTGAAAGGACAGATTGAGTAGGCACGGAGATAGTTGACTGAGTGGGCGGGGACCTCGTTGGCTGAGTGGGCGGGAACCTAGTAGGCTGAGTGGGCGGGAACCTAGTAGGCTGAGTGGGCGGGGACCTAGAAGTCTGAAAGGACAGATTGAGTAGGCACGGAGATAGTTGACTGAGTGGGCGGGGACCTAGTAGGCTGAGTGGGCGGGGACCTAGAAGTCTGAAAGGACAGATTGAGTAGGCACGGAGATAGTTGACTGAGTGGCCGGGGACCTAGCAGGCTGAGTGGGCGGGGACCTAGTAGGCTGAGTGGGCGGGGACCTAGAAGTCTGAGTGGGCGGGGACCTAGCAGGCTGAGTGGGCGGGGACCTAGCAGGCTGAGTGGGCGGGGACCTAGAAGTCTGAAAGGACAGATTGAGTCGGCACGGAGATGATTCCTTATTGCTGTTACTTCAAATCAGTGTAGATGAAGGGGAGGAGACGGGTTAAAGAATTGTTTTGAAGCCTTGAGACATTTGAGACATTGAATGTGTATGTGTGCCATTCAGAGGGTGAATGGGCCAGACAAAAGATTGAAGTGCCTTTGAATGGGGTATGGTAGTAGGTGCCAGGCGCACCGGTTTGAACTGCAACACTAGTGGGGGTTTTCCAACTCAGTATTAGGAAGGTGTTCCTAATGTTTGGAATACTCAGGGTATATTAACTCTCAGACAAATAACTCAAATAACATGAGTCATAACTCATGACTATCAATGATGTCTCCTGTTAGGAAATGTCTCTCGACGTAATGACATGACAACTGTGTTGTTGTTGTTTTGTCAACCCTTCCCCTTGCTTTTGTTCCACGCTGACTAAAGACCTAGCTAGACAGCAACTTCTCTAGCAAACACCAGACACAGATGAAAGCAGAAACCTATAAGTACATTTGCCTTAGAATAGATGAATAGGGGAAACCTCTAATTATATTTGTTGACACGCTGCAGTCAACCTTTGACTAGCTAACTAGCTATGTAAACCATAGCCCTCTGAAAACACGCTGCAGTCAACCGTTGACTAGCTAACTAGCTATGTAAACCATAGCCCTCTGCAAACACGCTGCAGTCAACCGTTGACTAGCTAACTAGCTATGTAAACCATAGCCCTCTGCAAACACGCTGCAGTCAACCGTTGACTAGCTAACTAGCTATGCCCTAAACCATAGCCCTCTGACTAAACACGCCATGCAGTCAACCGTTGACTAGCTAACTAGCTATGTAAACCATAGCCCTCTGAAAACACGCTGCAGTCAACCGTTGACTAGCTAACTAGCTATGTAAACCATAGCCCTCTGCAAACACGCTGCAGTCAACCGTTGACTAGCTAACTAGCTATGTAAACCATAGCCCTCTGCAAACACGCTGCAGTCAACCGTTGACTAGCTAACTAGCTATGTAAACCATAGCCCTCTGCAAACACGCTGCAGTCAACCGTTGACTAGCTAACTAGCTATGTAAACCATAGCCCTCTGCAAACACGCTGCAGTCAACCGTTGACTAGCTAACTAGCTATGTAAACCATAGCCCTCTGCAAACACGCTGCAGTCAACCGTTGACTAGCTAACTAGCTATGTAAACCATAGCCCTCTGTAAACACGCTGCAGTCAACCGTTGACTAGCTAACTAGCTATGTAAACCATAGCCCTCTGTAAACACGCTGCAGTCAACCGTTGACTAGCTAACTAGCTATGTAAACCATAGCCCTCTGCAAACACGCCTTCTGCCATGTTGATTACAAGGACGAAATCTTACTTAAAAAAAGGTACTTTTGAGATATTAATATAAGTATTTTAAAACGTTGATGGAATTAGTGTGAAAAAATAATTGTATTTCAAAATCTAAACATTCCATATTTGAGAGAACAATATAAGGAGTGTAACCACGCTAAGATGGTGTCTGTATCATGTACGGATCACAGACCTATGGCTGCGTTTACACAGGCAGCCCCAATTCTGATCAGTACTTCACTATTTGGTCTTTAGACCAATCAGTTTAGCTCTGAAAAAAAAAAATCTGATGTGATGAAAAGATCTGATGTGATGAAAATATCTGATGTGATTGATCAAAATACCAATTAATGGAGAAAAAAAATATCAGAATTGGGCTGCCTGTGTAAACGCAGGCATAGGGTTTAAAAAGGGCCTAAACTGGCCACTTTCATCATGATTTTTCCCCAAAACTGTTGGTGATACAAATAGAAAAATCAGGTCAAACATCCTTCCTCCCAAGGAAGTTACTACGTGAGCATTGCCAGAACAATCTGACATACAGAAAATATTTTCGGCCTACACTGGCGTGGAATCGCCAATAGCATTCACAAAGTATTTATATGTGTGGCATATAAAGAGTAAAAAATGGACTTACTATGTTGATGAGTGTGAGGACATAGTTCTGTACGTGCTCCTTGCCATGGAAGCGCACCACAGAGTCGTCCACAGCCAGCAGCACCTCGATGTTGTAGTCGTCCTTCTTGGCGTGCCGCCGTTTGCGCTCAGACTCTGTCAGCTTGAGCTCCAAGAGGTCCAGAGCACCGGGGAGGTCAGCAATCCCAAAGTCTGTCACTGTGTGGAGGGGAAGAGACATGAGGAATTACAACAAGGAACAATTAGCATATTTAGCATATTCATGTAAACATGAACAGCATGTTCAAGTAACATAGCAACATGTAGCCTACAGCAGTATGTTTACATGAGGAATTACAACAAGTAACATAGCAACATTTAGCCTACAGCAAGCAGCATGTTTACATGAGGAATTACAACAATCAACATAGCAACATTTAGCCTACAGCAAGCAGCATGTTTACATGAGGAATTACAACAAGTAACATAGCAACATTTAGCCAACAGCAGCATGTTTACATGAGGAATTACAACAAGTAACATAGCAACATTTAGCCTACAGCAGCATGTTTACATGAGGAATTACAACAAGTAACATAGCAACATTTAGCCTACAGCAAGCAGCATGTTTACATGAGGAATTACAACAAGTAACATAGCAACATTTAGCCGACAGCAGCATGTTTACATGAGGAATTACAACAAGTAACATAGCAACATTTAGCCTACAGCAGCATGTTTACATGAGGAATTACAACAAGTAACATAGCAACATGTAGCCTACAGCAAGCAGCATGTTTACATGAGGAATTACAACAAGTAACATAGCAACATTTAGCCTACAGCAAGCAGCATGTTTACATGAGGAATTACAACAATCAACATAGCAACATTTAGCCTACAGCAACATACAGCAAGCAGCATGTTTACATGAGGAATTACAACAAGTAACATAGCAACATTTAGCCAACAGCAAGCAGCATGTTTACATGAGGAATTACAACAAGTAACATAGCAACATTTAGCCTACAGCAGCATGTTTACATGAGGAATTACAACAAGTAACATAGCAACATTTAGCCTACAGCAAGCAGCATGTTTACATGAGGAATTACAACAAGTAACATAGCAACATTTAGCATACAGCAGCATGTTTACATGAGGATGAGGAGGTAACATAGCAACATGGCCTCCTCTCCGATGTTTACATGAGGCTCCCAATTCCCTATTTAGTGCACTCCCAATTCCCTATTTAGTGCACTCCCAATTCCCTATTTAGTGCACTCCCAATTCCCTATTTAGTGCACTCCCAATTCCCTATTTAGTGCACTCCCAATTCCCTATTTAGTGCACTCCTCGTAGGTGCTCCACAACATTAAAAATGGAAAACGGTGCCATTGGGGACATAACCTACGAGTTTGCTGCTCAAGCGTTGGTCAAGCGTTGATCAAAAGTAGTGCACTTAGATAGGAAATGGGGAGAAATATGGGACACAACCAAGCTTTGGAATTGTCTCGTCTCAATGATGCAGACAGTCCAGACATGAACATGAGAGACTGTATAAGGCTGAACTGAGACCTGTACAATGATGCAGACTGTCCAGACATGAACAGGGTAGACTGTACAAGGCTGAACTGAGACCTGTACAATGATGCAGACTGTCCAGACATGAACAGGAGAGACTGTACAAGGCTGAACTGAGACCTGTACAATACAACGACCCCTTGATATAATATATATAATATATATGCCATTTAGCAGACGCTTTTATCCAAAGCGACTTACAGTCATGTGTGCATACATTCTATGTATGGGTGGTCCCGGGGATCAAACCCACTACCCTGGCTTTACAAGCACCATGCTCTACCAACTGAGCTACAGAAGGACCACAATCATACATCAAAAACAGCATGACAAGCCAACATCCTCTTCCTGCTCAACCCCCTCAACATCCTCTTCCTGCTCAAACCCCTTAACATCCTCTTCCTGCTCAACCCCCTCAACATCCTCTTCCTGCTCAACCCCCTCAACATCCTCTTCCTGCTCAACCCCCTCAACATCCTCTTCCTGCTCAACCCCTCAACATCCTCTTCCTGCTCAAACCCCTCAACATCCTCTTCCTGCTCAACCCCCTCAACATCCTCTTCCGGCTCAACCCCCTAAGTAGACTATATATATAATGTTGATGTCCTGTACATCAGAGACATCATCTTCTGTAATATACAACTTAAAGAAACATTCTCAGTAGGATATGATTTGGCATTTTAGATATTTTATTTTTAAGCTGTTTGTGTCCCTGGAAAATGACTCGGCAAAATGCAACAGTTACCTGTAAAGTCAACAATGGAAAGAACGGAAACCATCCGAAATAACAGTTAAGGACAATAGCAAAACATAATAATGTTTTTAATTTCCTTATTGAACATTATTGTTGTCAACAGCAACAGGAATGTGTCTGGATAAAATGTGTTATTACCATGTAGAAACAGCCTGGTGTTATAAAACATGGAATTTGACTATGGACAGCTGGAAATGATCACATTCCACCATGACGGCAAGGAATCTCTGCCACCTCACTACGCTGTCTGAGACCCACACACTAGACCAGACGGGCATCCAGCCTGGGCTCAATACTATTCCAAATCGAGGCCTTTCAGCGCTTGCTCTAGCCTGCTTCCTAATGCAGACAGTTCCAGGAAGGTGAATCATATAAATGTTCCTAGGTGAGAAACAGCACAGCATAGAGAAGAGAAAATACTACTGTGTCGTTAGAACGAATACTTGGAATCTGTCGGACAAATAATAGGCTGCCACAGAGGAAGGTTTGTCTCAGTGGCTGGAAATACAAGGGTTCTCTATGTGTCTAAGGTAAATTCATCCTCTACTCTATAGAAATACAAGGGTTCTCTATGTGTCTAAGGTAAATTCATCCTCTACTCTATAGAAATACAAGGGTTCTCTATGTGTCTAAGGTCCAATCATCCTCTACTCTACTCTACTCTACTCTATAGAAATACAAGGGTTCTCTATGTGTCTAAGGTCCAATCATCCTCTACTCTACTCTATAGAAATACAAGGGCTCTCTATGTGCCTAAGGTAAATTCATCCTCTACTCTATAGAAATACAAGGGTTCTCTATGTGTCTAAGGTAAATTCATCCTCTACTCTATAGAAATACAAGGGTTCTCTATGTGTCTAAGGTAAATTCATCCTCTACTCTATAGAAATACAAGGGTTCTCTATGTGTCTAAGGTAAATTCATCCTCTACTCTATAGAAATACAAGGGTTCTCTATGTGTCTAAGGTCCAATCATCCTCTACTCTACTCTACTCTACTCTATAGAAATACAAGGGTTCTCTATGTGTCTAAGGTCCAATCATCCTCTACTCTACTCTATAGAAATACAAGGGCTCTCTATGTGCCTAAGGTAAATTCATCCTCTACTCTATAGAAATACAAGGGTTCTCTATGTGTCTAAGGTAAATTCCAATCATTCAATCATCCTCTACTCTACTCTATAGAAATACAAGGGCTCTCTATGTGTCTAAGGTCCAATCATCCTCTACTCTATAGAAATACAAGGGTTCTCTATGTGTCTAAGGTCCAATCATCCTCTACTCTACTCTATAGAAATACAAGGGCTCTCTATGTGTCTAAGGTCCAATCATTCTCTACTCTATAGAAATACAAGGGCTCTCTATGTGTCTAAGGTCCAATCATCCTCTACTCTATAGAAATACAAGGGCTCTCTATGTGTCTAAGGTCCAATCATCCTCTACTCTCTACAAGGGTTCTCTATAGAAATACAAGGGTTCTCTATGTGTCTAAGGTCCAATCATCCTCTACTCTATAGAAATACAAGGGTTCTCTATGTGCCTAAGGTAAATTCATCCTCTACTCTATAGAAATACAAGGGTTCTCTATGTGTCTAAGGTAAATTCATCCTCTACTCTATAGAAATACAAGGGTTCTCTATGTGTCTAAGGTAAATTCATCCTCTACTCTATAGAAATACAAGGGTTCTCTATGTGTCTAAGGTCCAATCATCCTCTACTCTACTCTATAGAAATACAAGGGCTCTCTATGTGTCTAAGGTCCAATCATCCTCTACTCTATAGAAATACAAGGGCTCTCTATGTGTCTAAGGTCCAATCATCCACTACTCTATAGAAATACAAGGGCTCTCTATGTGTCTAAGGTCCAATCATCCACTACTCTATAGAAATACAAGGGCTCTCTATGTGTCTAAGGTTCAATCATCCTCTACTCTACTCTATAGAAATACAAGGGCTCTCTATGTGTCTAAGGTCCAATCATCCTCTACTCTATAGAAATACAAGGGCTCTCTATGTGTCTAAGGTCCAATCATCCTCTACTCTACTCTACTCTATAGAAATACAAGGGTTCTCTATGTGTCTAAGGTCCAATCATCCTCTACTCTACTCTACTCTATAGAAATACAAGGGCTCTCTATGTGTCTAAGGTACAATCATCCTTGACTCTATAGAAATACAAGGGCTCTCTATGTGTCTAAGGTCCAATCATCCTCTACTCTACTCTACTCTATAGAAATACAAGGGCTCTCTATGTGTCTAAGGTCCAATCATCCTCTACTCTATAGAAATACAAGGGCTCTCTATGTATCTAAGGTCCAATCATCCTCTACTCTACTCTACTCTATAGAAATACAAGGGCTCTCTATGTACAAGGGCTCTCTATGTGTCTAGGTCCAATCATCCTCTACTCTACTCTACTCTATAGAAATACAAGGGCTCTATGTGTCTAAGGTCCAATCATCTACTCTACTCTATAGAAATACAAGGGCTCTCTATGTATCTAAGGTCCAAGCATCCACATGGGAGGTTGGAGATAGCAGGTGTCCATTGACATGATTGAGATAATATCAGAATAAACTGAGGAAGGTTTTGCATGTCCATTGTCATGATTGACAATGTGACAAACTGAGAGAAGGTTTTGCATTGCTGTCAGTAACAATGTGACAAACTGAGAGAAGGTTTTGCATTGCTGTCAGTGACAATGTGACAAACTGAGAGAAGGTTTTGCATTGCTGTCAGTGACAGTGTGACAAACTGAGAGAAGGTTTTGCATTGCTGTCAGTGACAGTGTGACAAACTGAGAGAAGGTTTTGCATTGCTGTCAGTGACAGTGTGACAAACTGAGAGAAGTAGCTAAACTTGACAAATAGGATGCATGGTTGTAAATGGCCCAGCCAGCTGCCTATACATTCCAGTACTTTCAGAACCACATCATGGTTGTAAATGGCCCAGCCAGCTGCCTATACATTCCAGTACTTTCAGAACCACATCATTACAGCCTGACTGCTGTAAGACCGTCAGTGGTAACCCGTCACTCTGAATACGTTGGCGAGAAGTTTCTCTGAGACAGGGCGGTTTGATATGAACCGCGGGGGAAACGTTCTCCACAAGCTGTCACGGTCACCGGGGTGACTTTGTTGTTATTGATACTGGACCCGCGGGAGAGCATGGGATATAATCCATACTTCACACTGTACTGATGGTCTGAATGGTATGCATACGACCATAGTTACAATGGTAACTTCCGTTCTAGTATCAGATAGGAGTTCAAATCATCAAATCAAATGTATTTATATAGCCCTTCGTACATCAGCTGATATCTCAAAGTGCTGTACAGAAACCCAGCCTAAAACCCCAAACAGCAAGTAATGCAGGTGTAGAAGCACGGTGGCTAGGAAAAACTCCCTAGAAAGGCCAAAACCTAGGAAGAAACCTAGAGAGGAACAAGGCTTTGTGGAGTTCTTTGGCTTGTAACCATAGCAGATCCCTTTTGGTGCTCTATAGAACCCTTTTTTAAAGGTTCTATAAAGAACCATGCTCACGAGGTTCTAAATGGAACCTGTATGGTGATATGAAGAACTCTTTCCTCAGGTTCTATATTCACGGGTTGCACGTTGCGTCACAATATTGTTTTGAACGTTCGTTTTAGGACTGACGCCCGACTGAGCATTCTACTCAATGCATCCTCATTGGGTGCTGATGACGGGTTGATCTGAAAGTGCATTACTGAGGCTTGAAAACAAAAATGACATTTATAAAGGCAAATAAATAGTAGGAAAACATTTTGTCATCATTTTGATGTCGCCAGATTGACTTTAGCTGCAGTATAACGTTACCTAGCTAGCTAAACTTGAGGGGAGACGTCCAGGTTGATTTTAGCTGCAGTATAAAGTTAGCTAGCTAGCTAAGCTTGAGGGGAGACCTCCAGATTGACTTTAGCTGCAGTATAACGTTAGCTAGCTAGCTAAGCATGAGGAGACCTCCAGATTTTAGCTAGCTAATGTTAGGGTCCTTTATAGAACATTTATGGAGAATGGTTCTATAAAGAACCTTCTTTAATCTTAAAGGTTCTTTGTAGATCCTATTGAAAACCATACAGGGTTTTATTCTGGTCAGACATGTTATATTGTTCAAATTCCCTAGGTGTTATTATTGACACGTTGAAACAAGTGAGCTTCCTCTGGAGCAGCTGGGGTCCCTGAGGAGAGAATTGAGACCCACTGACTGATTTAGTCAGCTGTTCTCAACTAACACAAGGCCATAACATGAGTCTTTCACAGGACACCGTCACTGACCATTGTCATATCTAATATGTAATGGAATTACACATCAGATAAACTGACATGACTCTAACTCACAATTGCACAAAAAGAGCTGTGCGTAAACCACGCCCCAAAATATTCTAATGAGCTGCTTCCCCTACATTTTAACTTTCAGTAAAAGAAGAAAGAACCATTTTATGAACTGTAAAGAACCCTAGTTCTGAACTGTAAAGAACCCTAGTTCTGAACTGTAAAGAACCCTAGTTCTGAACTGTAAAGAACCCTAGTTCTGAACTGTAATGAACCCTAGTTCTGAACTGTAAAGAACCCTAGTTCTGAACTGCGAAGAACCATTAAAGAGCTCAAAGGGCTATTTGAGGCATTATGGTTCCACGTAGAACGATCACCTTTCCCAAAGAATCCTTGAGGAACCCTCATTGTTTTAGTGTGTATGACTGTACATCACCTTTACAGTCACAGACACTGGAGAGAGAATCTACGGCACCTATAACAGTAGGACAGCCTGCCACCAGATGCTCAAGCTATTGTTCACGGACAGGAGGGAATTCATAGAGGAGTCAGGTCCATTTGAACTGTAGAGCAGAGAGACAGACTTTCCCCCAGTGCTTTCATAGGGGCCGAGCATTCCTCACTGCTGTGTGCAGTGTGTGTGTGTGTGTGTGCTTGTGTGTGTGTGTGTGTGTGTGTGTGTGTGTGTGTCTGTGTGTGTGTGTGTGCATGAGTGTGTGTGTGTGTGTGTGTGTCTGTGTGTGTGTGTGTGTGTGTGTGTGTGTGTGTGTGTGTGTGTGTGTGTGTGTGTCTGTGTGTGTGTGCAACAGTCTGTCTGCTGTGTGTGTGTGTGTCTGCTGTGTGTGTGTGCATGAGTGTGTGTGTGTGTGTGTGTGTGTGTGTGTGTGTGTGTGTGTGTGTGTGTGTGTGTGTGTGTGTGTGTGTGTGTGTGTGTGTGTGTGTGTGTGTGTGTGTGTGTGTGTGTGTGTGTGTGTGTGTGTGTGTGCACTCACCCTCCTCTTTCCACTACACTGGTGGTGTTCCCTTCCCTTACCTTCATTGGGGAGGTCCTTCCTTGTTTGGACTGGTTCACTTTTGATGGCAGATCTCCTGTAGACCACATGGACACGACCTTTCACCTCCACATCCTGCTGACCCTTCTCCAGAGGCTCGATGAAAAACTCCCGTTATCAGTCCGGATCAGGCCTGCCTGGAAAAAACACAGCTCTTCACATAATGTGGTTTAAAGTACTTAAGTAAAAAAATACTTTAAAGTACTACTTAAGTACTTGTTTTGGGGGTATCTGCACTTCACTTTACAATTTATATTTTCGACCATTTTTACTTTTACTACATTCCTTAATAAGAAAATAATGTACTTTTTACTTCATACATTTTCCTTGACACCCAAAAGTACTGGTTACATTTTGAATGCTTAGCAGGACAGGAAACTGGTCCAATTTAAGCCCTTAACAGAACATCCCAGTAGGGATCTACTGCCTCTGATCCGGTGCACTCACTGGACACACATACTTCATTTTGTAAATGATGTCTGAATGATGGAGTGTGCTTCTGGCTACCTGAAAATTATTATTATTATATATTTTACATGATGCCATCTGGTTTGCTTAATTTGAAATTATTTTAAATTATTTATACTTTTACTTTTCATACTTAAGTATCTTTTAGCAACTACATTTACTTTTGATACTTAAGTATATTTTAAACCAAATACTTTTAGACTTTTCCTCAAATAGAATTTTACTGGGTGACTTTTACTTGAGATATTTTCTATTAAGGTTTATTTACTTTTTCCCAACCACTATTCACTTTAGTACCTATAACACCAGGTCTCTACATTAGTACACAGGCCTCTACATTAGTACACAGGCCTCTACATTAGTACACAGGCCTCTACATTAGTACACAGATCTCTACATTAGTACACAGATCTCTACATTAGTACACAGGCCTCCACATTAGTACACAGGCCTCTACATTAGTACACAGGCCTCTACATTAGTACACAGGCCTCTACATTAGTACACAGATCTCTACATTAGTACACAGGCCTCTACATTAGTACACAGATCTCTACATTAGTACACAGGCCTCCACATTAGTACACAGGCCTCTACATTAGTACACAGGCCTCTACATTAGTACACAGATCTCTACATTAGTACACAGGCCTCTACATTAGTACACAGGCCTCTACATTAGTACACAGATCTCTACATTAGTACACAGGCCTCTACATTAGTACACAGATCTCTACATTAGTACACAGGCCTCCACATTAGTACACAGGCCTCCACATTAGTACACAGGCCTCCGTACTAGTACACAGGCCTCTACATTAGTACACAGGCCTCCACATTAGTACACAGGCCTCTACATTAGTACACAGGCCTCTACATTAGTACACAGGCCTCTACATTAGTACACAGGCCTCTACATTAGTACACAGGCCTCCACATTAGTACACAGGCCTCTACATTAGTACACAGGCCTCCACATTAGTACACAGGCCTCTACATTAGTACACAGGCCTCTACATTAGTACACAGGCCTCTACATTAGTACACAGGCCTCCACATTAGTACACAGGCCTCTACATTAGTACACAGGCCTCCACATTAGTACACAGGCCTCTACATTAGTACACAGGCCTCTACATTAGTACACAGGCCTCTACATTAGTACACAGGCCTCCACATTAGTACACAGGCCTCCACATTAGTACACAGGCCTCTACATTAGTACACAGGCCTCCGTATTACTACACTCAGTGTTCAAAGGTTGTTGATTGGCCCTTCACAAGCCCTTAGTATCAGCCCTAGGTATGGAATAACCCCAGTATAATACCAGGCTGTATACTATAACCCCAGTATAATACAGTATAATAAGTATAATTGTTATTGTGAAGTGGAAACGTCTAGGAGCAACAACGGCTCAGCCGCAAAGTGGTAGGCCACACAAGCTCACACAATGTGACCTCCGAGTGCTGAAGTGCAAAGCGCTTAAAAATATTCTGTCCTCAGTTGCAACACTCACTACCGAGGTACAAACTGCCTCTGGAAGCAACGTCAGCACAAAAACTTTGTCTGGAGCTTCATGAAATGGGTTTCCATGGCCGAGCAGCTACACAACAAACCTAAGATCACCATGCGCAATGCCAAGAGTCAGCTGGAGTGGTGTAAAGCTCGCGGCCATTGGACTCTGGAGCAGTGGAAACACGTTCTTTGGAGTGATGAATCACGCTTCACCATCTGGCAGTCCAACAGGATGAATCTGGGTTTTGCGGATGCCAGGAGAACTCTTCCTGCCTGATTGCATAGTGACAACTGTAAAGTTTGGTGGAGGAGGAATAATGGTCTGGTTCGGGCCCCTTAGTTCCAATGAAGAGAAATCTTAACGGTACAGCATACAACGACATTCTAGACGATTTTGTGCTTCCAACTTTGTAGCAACAGATTGGAAAAGGCCCTTTCCTGTTTCAGCATGACAATACACCCGTGCACAAAGCGAGGTCCATACAGAAATGGTTTGTCGAGATTGGTGTGGAAGAACTTGACTGGCCTGCACAGAACCCTGACCTCAACCCAATCAAACACCATTGGGATGAATTTGAACTCTGACTACAAGCCATGCCTAATCGCCCAACATCAGTGCCCGACCTCACTAATGCTCTTGTGGTTGGAATGGAAGCCCCACAGTAATGATCAATATCTAGTGGAAAGCCTTCCCCAAATAGTGGAGGCTGTTATAGCAGCAAAGGAGGACCAACTCCATACTAATGACCATGATTTAGGAATGAGATGTTGGATGAGCAGGTTTCCACATACTTTTGGTCATTTTTTAAGGTGAATTATTGAATTCACCTTAAAAAGCTATTTTTAAAATGATTTCCCTTCTCTTCCATATCCATCCTTGAGTAATCTTCTCTTCTTTCAAGTTGTAATTGTAGAGGAGCTGATAATTATCAAAAGGAAGTTAGCCTACAGTGTATGGAGGAATCAATGGGGAAATTATATAGGTCGAAATAATTGAGATAATTATTTCAAAACTATTGGAAAACGTTCCACTGTGTGTTTTTCTCCAAGCAAATTGTATATCTGATTGAGCGTCTCTATTCATGCGGTTTTATTCAATAGTTTGAACAATAATAGTAAAAAAATATTAAAGAAGGACATATTCAATTGCGGGGCTACTGTGAGGTAAACTCATTTTAAACCAATCACTGGAGAGGCAGAGGTCCATAATAACCTCTAAACTGTACAAAGGACACAAGACCAGCTCTCTCTCTCTGTGTGTCTCATCTCAACTCTGTATGACCCCTAAGAGTTTGATTCAAAGCAAAGAGAGAGAGATGGCAGAGCCCAGGGTCTTCCGTACTGGTTCTGAGTCCAGACTCCAGAGCCATGCCATCTGGCACAGTAATTTCTGCATGATTGTAGAGCACTCCTTTCCTCTCTAATCCTCCCCTCTCTTCCTTTCCTCTTCTCCTCTCCCCCATCCACCCGTCTCCTCTCCCCATCCACCCGTCTCCTCTCCCCATCCACCCCTCTCCTCTCCCCCATCCACCCGTCTCCTCTCCCCCATCCACCCGTCTCCTCTCCCCCATCCACCCCTCTCCTCTCCCCCATCCACCCGTCTCCTCTCCCCCATCCACCCGTCTCCTCTCCCCCATCCACCCCTCTCCTCTCTCCACTTGTCTTCTCCTCTCCTCTCTTCTCTCCTCCTCCTCCTTTCCCCTCTCTCCCTCTCCTCTCCTCCTCCTCTCTCCTCCTTTCCTCTCTCCCTCTTCTCTCCTCTTCCTCTCCTCTCTCCTCCTCTTCCTCGCTCTTCCCCTCCTCCTCCCCTCCTTCTCCTCGCTCTTCTCGCTCCTCCTCTCCTCTCCTCTCCTCTCCTCTCCTCTCTCCTCCTCCTCCTCTCCTCTCTCCAGACTATAATTAACCATTTCAGTCCACCAGTAGTTTGATGATGCAATCCCATGACAGAGAGAAGTTAACAATTCCTCTCACATGTATAAATGTGTGAAGACATTTGTTCGGTAACGTCATTAACAGTCGTGGATTCCTTTCAGAAATGTGTCAACACCCGTAAACTCAGTTGAAATGTGTGACACGGTACATTTTGTTGGATGTGATGCTTTAGAGTCTGTACTCATGTCCAACATTCTCTGAGGAACCCACACCCTTTCCTTTAGAAAATACAGTAGGCCATCATTATACTGGTTAAAAAGGGGAAGAAAAAAACAAATGCATTTTGGCAGGGAGAGATATGTATTTCCAGATCCCAGACAAAATGGTACACTACTTAATATGCACAGGAAGTGAGAACAACTGTTTAGCAGCCAAATAACCCCCTATCATAAAGAATCCTCAGCATCGTCTCATACATAACTCGCTGTGAGGAAAAACAAAGTCACAAGTTGGACAGGTACCAGTAACACACTGGAGGTGGTGTAGCCTATAGGAAAGAACGGAGGGATCCGTCACTTTAAAACCAGGAAATGCCAGGCAGGTACCAGTAACACACTGGAGGTGGTGTAGCCTATAGGAAAGAACGTAGGGATCCGTCACTTTAAAACCAGGAAATGCCAGGCAGGTACCAGTAACACACTGGAGGTGGTGTAGCCTATAGGAAAGAACGGAGGGATCCGTCACTTTAAAACCAGGAAATGCCAGGCAGGTACCAGTAACACACTGGAGGTGGTGTAGCCTATAGGAAAGAACGGAGAGATCCATCACTTTAAAACCAGGAAATGCCAGGCAGGTACCAGTAACACACTGGAGGTGGTGTAGCCTATAGGAAAGAACGGAGAGATCCATCACTTTAAAACTAGGAAATGCCAGGCAGGTACCAGTAACACACTGGAGGTGGTGTAGCCTATAGGAAAGAACGGAGGGATCCGTCACTTTAAAACCAGGAAATGCCAGGCAGGTACCAGTAACACACTGGAGGTGGTGTAGCCTATAGGAAAGAACGGAGGGATCCATCACTTTAAAACCAGGAAATGCCAGGCAGGTACCAGTAACACACTGGAGGTGGTGTAGCCTATAGGAAAGAACGGAGAGATCCATCACTTTAAAACCAGGAAATGCCAGGCAGGTACCAGTAACACACTGGAGGTGGTGTAGCCTATAGGAAAGAACGGAGAGATCCATCACTTTAAAACCAGGAAATGCCAGGCAGGTACCAGTAACACACTGGAGGTGGTGTAGCCTATAGGAAAGAACGGAGAGATCCATCACTTTAAAACCAGGAAATGCCAGGCAGGTACCAGTAACACAGGAGGTGGTGTAGCCTATAGGAAAGAACGGAGGGATCCATCACTTTAAAACCAGGAAATGCCAGGCAGGTACCAGTAACACTGGAGGTGGTGTAGCCTATAGGAAAGAACGGAGGGATCCGTCACTTTAAAACCAGGAAATGCCAGGCAGGTACCAGTAACACTGGAGGTGGTGTAGCCTATAGGAAAGAACGGAGGGATCCGTCACTTTAAAACCAGGAAATGCCAGGCAGGTACCAGTAACACACTGGAGGTGGTGTAGCCTATAGGAAAGAACGGAGGGATCCGTCACTTTAAAACCAGGAAATGCCAGGCAGGTACCAGTAACACTGGAGGTGGTGTAGCCTATAGGAAAGAACGTAGGGATCCGTCACTTTAAAACCAGGAAATGCCAGGCAGGTACCAGTAACACACTGGAGGTGGTGTAGCCTATAGGAAAGAACGGAGAGATCCATCACTTTAAAACCAGGAAATGACAGGCAGGTACCAGTAACACTGGAGGTGGTGTAGCCTATAGGAAAGAACGTAGGGATCCGTCACTTTAAAACCAGGAAATGCCAGGCAGGTACCAGTAACACACTGGAGGTGGTGTAGCCTATAGGAAAGAACGGAGGGATCCATCACTTTAAAACCAGGAAATGCCAGGCAAAGAAATGTATGAATACTTCCTCTGTGGTATTTTCTTTTACCAGCCAGCTGGCTGGTGGGCGGAAACTGAACTGGGGCTGTCTGGGGGTGGGGGGGACGTCTAGTTACACCACTCCAGAACGCTACAGCAGCCAAACATCTGGGAGGCTGGGAGAGGCGATGAGGGAATAGCCTGGACTACTGAGTCTAATGGGAGAATGGGGGAATAGCCTGGCCTACTGAGTCTAGTGGGAGAATGGGGGAATAGCCTGGTCTCCTGAGTCTAATGGGAGAATGGGGGAATAGCCTGGACTACTGAGTCTAATGGGAGGCTGGGAGAGGCGATGAGGGAATAGCCTGGACTACTGAGTCTAATGGGAGAATGGGGGAATAGCCTGGCCTCCTGAGTCTAATGGGAGAATGGGGGAATAGCCTGGACTACTGAGTCTAATGGGAGGCTGGGAGAGGCGATGAGGGAATAGCCTGGACTACTGAGTCTAATGGGAGAATGGGGGAATAGCCTGGACTACTGAGTCTAATGGGAGAATGGGGGAATAGCCTGGCCTACTGAGTCTAATGGGAGAATGTGAGAGGAGATGAGGGAATAGCCTGGACTACTGAGTCTAATGGGAGGCTGGGAGAGGAGATGAGGGAATAGCCTGGACTACTGAGTCTAATGGGAGAATGTGAGAGGCGATGAGGGAATAGCCTGGACAACTGAGTCTAATGGGAGAATGGGGGAATAGCCTGGCCTACTGAGTCTAATGGGAGACTGGGAGAGGCGATGGGGGAATAGCCTGGACTACTGAGTCTAATGGGAGAATGGGGGAATAGCCTGGACTACTGGTCTAATGGGAGAATGGGGGAATAGCCTGGACTACTGAGTCTAATGGGAGGCTGGGAGAGGAGATGAGGGAATAGCCTGGCCTACTGAGTCTAATATGAGGCTGGGAGAGGAGATGGGGGAATAGCCTGGCCTACTGAGTCTAATGGGAGGCTGAGAGAGGATATGGGGGAATAGCCTGGCCTACTGAGTCTAATATGAGGCTGAGAGAGGAGATGGGGGAATAGCCTGGCCTACTGAGTCTAATGGGAGACTGGGAGAGGAGAAGGGGAATAGCCTGGACTACTGAGTCTAATGGGAGACTGGGAGAGGAGATGAGGGAATAGCCTGGACTACTGAGTCTAATGGGAGACTGGGAGAGGAGATGGGGAATAGCCTGGCCTACTGAGTCTAATGGGAGGCTGGGAGAGGAGATGGGGGAATAGCCTGGCCTACTGAGTCTAATGGGAGACTGGGAGAGGCGATGGGGGAATAGCCTGGCCTACTGAGTCTAATGGGAGAATGGGGGAATAGCCTGGCCTACTGAGTCTAATGGGAAAATGGGGGAATAGCCTGGCCTACTGAGTCTAATGGGAGGCTGGGAGAGGAGATGGGGGATAGCCTGGACTACTGAGTCTAATAGGAGAATAGCCTGGCCTACTGAGTCTAATGGGAGAATGGGAGAATAGCCTGGCCTACTGAGTCTAATGGGAGGCTGGGAGAGGAGATGGGGGAATAGCCTGGCCTACTGAGTCTAATAGGAGAATGGGAGAATAGCCTGGCCTACTGAGTCTAATGGGAGAATGGGAGAATAGCCTGGCCTACTGAGTCTAATGGGAGGCTGGGAGAGGAGATGGGGGAATAGCCTGGCCTACTGAGTCTAATGGGAGACTGGGAGAGGCGATGGGGGAATAGCCTGGCCTACTGAGTCTAATATGAGTCTGAGAGAGGAGATGGGGGAATAGCCTGGCCTACTGAGTCTAATATGAGTCTGAGAGAGGAGATGGGGGAATAGCCTGGCCTACTGAGTCTAATATGATACTGAGAGAGGAGATGGGGGAATAGCCTGGCCTACTGAGTCTAATGGGAGGCTGGGAGAGGAGATGGGGGAATAGCCTGGACTACTGAGTCTAATGGGAGACTGGGAGAGGAGATGGGGGAATAGCCTGGACTACTGAGTCTAATATGAGGCTGAGAGAGGAGATGGGGGAATAGCCTGGCCTACTGAGTCTAATATGAGGCTGGGAGAGGAGATGGGGGAATAGCCTGGCCTACTGAGTCTAATGGGAGAATGGGGGAATAGCCTGGCCTACTGAGTCTAATGGGAGAATGGGGGAATAGCCTGGACTACTGAGTCTAATGGGAGGCTGGGAGAGGAGATGGGGGAATAGCCTGAACTACTGAGTCTAATGGAAGACTGGGAGAGGAGATGGGGGAATAGCCTGGACTACTGAGTCTAATATGAGGCTGAGAGAGGAGATGGGGGAATAGCCTGGCCTACTGAGTCTAATGGGAGGCTGGGAGAGGAGATGGGGAATAGCCTGGCCTACTGAGTCTAATATGAGGCTGAGAGAGGAGATGGGGGAATAGCCTGGCCTACTGAGTCTAATGGGAGGCTGGGAGAGGAGATGGGGGAATAGCCTGGCCTACTGAGTCTAATATGAGGCTGAGAGAGGAGATGTGGGAATAGCCTGGCCTATTGAGTCTAATATGAGGCTGAGAGAGGAGATGGGGGAATAGCCTGGCCTACTGAGTCTAATATGAGGCTGGGAGAGGAGATGGGGAATAGCCTGGACTACTGAGTCTAATGGGAGGCTGGAAGAGGAGATGGGGGAATAGCCTGGCCTACTGAGTCTAATGGGAGACTGGGAGAGGAGATGGGGAATAGCCTGGCCTACTGAGTCTAATGGGAGGCTGGGAGAGGAGATGGGGGAATAGCCTGGCCTACTGAGTCTAATGGGAGACTGGGAGAGGCGATGGGGGAATAGCCTGGCCTACTGAGTCTAATGGGAGAATGGGGGAATAGCCTGGCCTACTGAGTCTAATGGGAAAATGGGGGAATAGCCTGGCCTACTGAGTCTAATGGGAGGCTGGGAGAGGAGATGGGGGATAGCCTGGACTACTGAGTCTAATAGGAGAATGGGAGAATAGCCTGGCCTACTGAGTCTAATGGGAGAATGGGAGAATAGCCTGGCCTACTGAGTCTAATGGGAGGCTGGGAGAGGAGATGGGGGAATAGCCTGGCCTACTGAGTCTAATAGGAGAATGGGAGAATAGCCTGGCCTACTGAGTCTAATGGGAGAATGGGAGAATAGCCTGGCCTACTGAGTCTAATGGGAGGCTGGGAGAGGAGATGGGGGAATAGCCTGGCCTACTGAGTCTAATGGGAGACTGGGAGAGGCGATGGGGGAATAGCCTGGCCTACTGAGTCTAATATGAGTCTGAGAGAGGAGATGGGGGAATAGCCTGGCCTACTGAATCTAATATGAGTCTGAGAGAGGAGATGGGGGAATAGCCTGGCCTACTGAGTCTAATATGATACTGAGAGAGGAGATGGGGGAATAGCCTGGCCTACTGAGTCTAATGGGAGGCTGGGAGAGGAGATGGGGGAATAGCCTGGACTACTGAGTCTAATGGGAGACTGGGAGAGGAGATGGGGGAATAGCCTGGACTACTGAGTCTAATATGAGGCTGAGAGAGGAGATGGGGGAATAGCCTGGCCTACTGAGTCTAATATGAGGCTGGGAGAGGAGATGGGGGAATAGCCTGGCCTACTGAGTCTAATGGGAGAATGGGGGAATAGCCTGGCCTACTGAGTCTAATGGGAGAATGGGGGAATAGCCTGGACTACTGAGTCTAATGGGAGGCTGGGAGAGGAGATGGGGGAATAGCCTGAACTACTGAGTCTAATGGAAGACTGGGAGAGGAGATGGGGGAATAGCCTGGACTACTGAGTCTAATATGAGGCTGAGAGAGGAGATGGGGGAATAGCCTGGCCTACTGAGTCTAATGGGAGGCTGGGAGAGGAGATGGGGAATAGCCTGGCCTACTGAGTCTAATATGAGGCTGAGAGAGGAGATGGGGGAATAGCCTGGCCTACTGAGTCTAATGGGAGGCTGGGAGAGGAGATGGGGAATAGCCTGGCCTACTGAGTCTAATATGAGGCTGAGAGAGGAGATGTGGGAATAGCCTGGCCTATTGAGTCTAATATGAGGCTGAGAGAGGAGATGGGGAATAGCCTGGCCTACTGAGTCTAATATGAGGCTGGGAGAGGAGATGGGGAATAGCCTGGACTACTGAGTCTAATGGGAGGCTGGAAGAGGAGATGGGGAATAGCCTGGCCTACTGAGTCTAATGGGAGACTGGGAGAGGAGATGGGGAATAGCCTGGACTACTGAGTCTAATATGAGGCTGGGAGAGGAGATGGGGGAATAGCCTGGCCTACTGAGTCTAATGGGAGGCTGAGAGAGGAGATGTGGGAATAGCCTGGCCTACTGAGTCTAATATGAGGCTGGGAGAGGAGATGGGGGAATAGCCTGGCCTACTGAGTCTAATATGATGCTGGGAGAGGAGATGGGGAATAGCCTGGCCTACTGAGTCTAATATGATGCTGGGAGAGGAGATGGGGAATAGCCTGGACTACTGAGTCTAATGGGAGGCTGGGAGAGGAGATGGGGGAATAGCCTGGCCTACTGAGTCTAATAGGAGAATGGGAGAATAGCCTGGCCTACTGAGTCTAATGGGAGAATGGGAGAATAGCCTGGCCTACTGAGTCTAATGGGAGGCTGGGAGAGGAGATGGGGGAATAGCCTGGCCTACTGAGTCTAATGGGAGACTGGGAGAGGCGATGGGGGAATAGCCTGGCCTACTGAGTCTAATATGAGTCTGAGAGAGGAGATGGGGGAATAGCCTGGCCTACTGAGTCTAATATGAGTCTGAGAGAGGAGATGGGGGAATAGCCTGGCCTACTGAGTCTAATATGATACTGAGAGAGGAGATGGGGGAATAGCCTGGCCTACTGAGTCTAATGGGAGGCTGGGAGAGGAGATGGGGGAATAGCCTGGACTACTGAGTCTAATGGGAGACTGGGAGAGGAGATGGGGGAATAGCCTGGACTACTGAGTCTAATATGAGGCTGAGAGAGGAGATGGGGGAATAGCCTGGCCTACTGAGTCTAATATGAGGCTGGGAGAGGAGATGGGGGAATAGCCTGGCCTACTGAGTCTAATGGGAGAATGGGAGAATAGCCTGGCCTACTGAGTCTAATGGGAGAATGGGGGAATAGCCTGGACTACTGAGTCTAATGGGAGGCTGGGAGAGGAGATGGGGGAATAGCCTGAACTACTGAGTCTAATGGAAGACTGGGAGAGGAGATGGGGGAATAGCCTGGACTACTGAGTCTAATATGAGGCTGAGAGAGGAGATGGGGGAATAGCCTGGCCTACTGAGTCTAATGGGAGGCTGGGAGAGGAGATGGGGAATAGCCTGGCCTACTGAGTCTAATATGAGGCTGAGAGAGGAGATGGGGGAATAGCCTGGCCTACTGAGTCTAATGGGAGGCTGGGAGAGGAGATGGGGGAATAGCCTGGCCTACTGAGTCTAATATGAGGCTGAGAGAGGAGATGTGGGAATAGCCTGGCCCATTGAGTCTAATATGAGGCTGAGAGAGGAGATGGGGGAATAGCCTGGCCTACTGAGTCTAATATGAGGCTGGGAGAGGAGATGGGGAATAGCCTGGACTACTGAGTCTAATATGAGGCTGGAAGAGGAGATGGGGGAATAGCCTGGCCTACTGAGTCTAATGGGAGACTGGGAGAGGAGATGGGGGAATAGCCTGGACTACTGAGTCTAATATGAGGCTGGGAGAGGAGATGAGGGAATAGCCTGGCCTACTGAGTCTAATATGAGGCTGGGAGAGGAGATGGGGGAATAGCCTGGCCTACTGAGTCTAATGGGAGGCTGAGAGAGGATATGGGGGAATAGCCTGGCCTATTGAGTCTAATATGAGGCTGAGAGAGGAGATGGGGGAATAGCCTGGCCTACTGAGTCTAATGGGAGACTGGGAGAGGAGAAGGGGAATAGCCTGGACTACTGAGTCTAATGGGAGACTGGGAGAGGAGATGAGGGAATAGCCTGGACTACTGAGTCTAATGGGAGACTGGGAGAGGAGATGGGGAATAGCCTGGCCTACTGAGTCTAATGGGAGGCTGGGAGAGGAGATGGGGGAATAGCCTGGCCTACTGAGTCTAATGGGAGACTGGGAGAGGCGATGGGGGAATAGCCTGGCCTACTGAGTCTAATGGGAGAATGGGGGAATAGCCTGGCCTACTGAGTCTAATGGGAAAATGGGGGAATAGCCTGGCCTACTGAGTCTAATGGGAGGCTGGGAGAGGAGATGGGGGATAGCCTGGACTACTGAGTCTAATAGGAGAATGGGAGAATAGCCTGGCCTACTGAGTCTAATGGGAGAATGGGAGAATAGCCTGGCCTACTGAGTCTAATGGGAGGCTGGGAGAGGAGATGGGGGAATAGCCTGGCCTACTGAGTCTAATAGGAGAATAGCCTGGCCTACTGAGTCTAATGGGAGAATGGGAGAATAGCCTGGCCTACTGAGTCTAATGGGAGGCTGGGAGAGGAGATGGGGAATAGCCTGGCCTACTGAGTCTAATGGGAGACTGGGAGAGGCGATGGGGAATAGCCTGGCCTACTGAGTCTAATATGAGTCTGAGAGAGGAGATGGGGAATAGCC
Organism: Oncorhynchus keta; assembly: GCF_023373465.1. Taxonomy (NCBI): domain Eukaryota; kingdom Metazoa; phylum Chordata; class Actinopteri; order Salmoniformes; family Salmonidae; genus Oncorhynchus; species Oncorhynchus keta. The sequence continues at coordinate 77,082 of NW_026283438.1, read as the reverse complement.
TGGCCTACTGAGTCTAATATGAGTCTGAGAGAGGAGATGGGGGAATAGCCTGGCCTACTGAGTCTAATATGATACTGAGAGAGGAGATGGGGAATAGCCTGGCCTACTGAGTCTAATGGGAGGCTGGGAGAGGAGATGGGGAATAGCCTGGACTACTGAGTCTAATGGGAGACTGGGAGAGGAGATGGGGAATAGCCTGGACTACTGAGTCTAATATGAGGCTGAGAGAGGAGATGGGGGAATAGCCTGGCCTACTGAGTCTAATATGAGGCTGGGAGAGGAGATGGGGGAATAGCCTGGCCTACTGAGTCTAATGGGAGAATGGGGGAATAGCCTGGCCTACTGAGTCTAATGGGAGAATGGGGGAATAGCCTGGACTACTGAGTCTAATGGGAGGCTGGGAGAGGAGATGGGGGAATAGCCTGAACTACTGAGTCTAATGGAAGACTGGGAGAGGAGATGGGGGAATAGCCTGGACTACTGAGTCTAATATGAGGCTGAGAGAGGAGATGGGGGAATAGCCTGGCCTACTGAGTCTAATGGGAGGCTGGGAGAGGAGATGGGGAATAGCCTGGCCTACTGAGTCTAATATGAGGCTGAGAGAGGAGATGGGGGAATAGCCTGGCCTACTGAGTCTAATGGGAGGCTGGGAGAGGAGATGGGGGAATAGCCTGGCCTACTGAGTCTAATATGAGGCTGAGAGAGGAGATGTGGGAATAGCCTGGCCTATTGAGTCTAATATGAGGCTGAGAGAGGAGATGGGGGAATAGCCTGGCCTACTGAGTCTAATATGAGGCTGGGAGAGGAGATGGGGAATAGCCTGGACTACTGAGTCTAATGGGAGGCTGGAAGAGGAGATGGGGGAATAGCCTGGCCTACTGAGTCTAATGGGAGACTGGGAGAGGAGATGGGGGAATAGCCTGGACTACTGAGTCTAATATGAGGCTGGGAGAGGAGATGGGGGAATAGCCTGGCCTACTGAGTCTAATGGGAGGCTGAGAGAGGAGATGTGGGAATAGCCTGGCCTACTGAGTCTAATATGAGGCTGGGAGAGGAGATGGGGGAATAGCCTGGCCTACTGAGTCTAATATGATGCTAAGAGAGGAGATGGGGAATAGCCTGGACTACTGAGTCTAATGGGAGGCTGGGAGAGGAGATGGGGGAATAGCCTGGCCTACTGAGTCTAATAGGAGAATGGGAGAATAGCCTGGCCTACTGAGTCTAATGGGAGAATGGGAGAATAGCCTGGCCTACTGAGTCTAATGGGAGGCTGGGAGAGGAGATGGGGGAATAGCCTGGCCTACTGAGTCTAATGGGAGACTGGGAGAGGCGATGGGGGAATAGCCTGGCCTACTGAGTCTAATATGAGTCTGAGAGAGGAGATGGGGAATAGCCTGGCCTACTGAGTCTAATATGAGTCTGAGAGAGGAGATGGGGGAATAGCCTGGCCTACTGAGTCTAATATGATACTGAGAGAGGAGATGGGGAATAGCCTGGCCTACTGAGTCTAATGGGAGGCTGGGAGAGGAGATGGGGAATAGCCTGGACTACTGAGTCTAATGGGAGACTGGGAGAGGAGATGGGGGAATAGCCTGGACTACTGAGTCTAATATGAGGCTGAGAGAGGAGATGGGGGAATAGCCTGGCCTACTGAGTCTAATATGAGGCTGGGAGAGGAGATGGGGAATAGCCTGGCCTACTGAGTCTAATGGGAGAATGGGGAATAGCCTGGCCTACTGAGTCTAATGGGAGAATGGGGGAATAGCCTGGACTACTGAGTCTAATGGGAGGCTGGGAGAGGAGATGGGGGAATAGCCTGAACTACTGAGTCTAATGGAAGACTGGGAGAGGAGATGGGGAATAGCCTGGACTACTGAGTCTAATATGAGGCTGAGAGAGGAGATGGGGAATAGCCTGGCCTACTGAGTCTAATGGGAGGCTGGGAGAGGAGATGGGGAATAGCCTGGCCTACTGAGTCTAATATGAGGCTGAGAGAGGAGATGGGGAATAGCCTGGCCTACTGAGTCTAATGGGAGGCTGGGAGAGGAGATGGGGGAATAGCCTGGCCTACTGAGTCTAATATGAGGCTGAGAGAGGAGATGTGGGAATAGCCTGGCCTATTGAGTCTAATATGAGGCTGAGAGAGGAGATGGGGGAATAGCCTGGCCTACTGAGTCTAATATGAGGCTGGGAGAGGAGATGGGGAATAGCCTGGACTACTGAGTCTAATGGGAGGCTGGAAGAGGAGATGGGGGAATAGCCTGGCCTACTGAGTCTAATGGGAGACTGGGAGAGGAGATGGGGGAATAGCCTGGACTACTGAGTCTAATATGAGGCTGGGAGAGGAGATGGGGGAATAGCCTGGCCTACTGAGTCTAATGGGAGGCTGAGAGAGGAGATGTGGGAATAGCCTGGCCTACTGAGTCTAATATGAGGCTGGGAGAGGAGATGGGGAATAGCCTGGCCTACTGAGTCTAATATGATGCTGGGAGAGGAGATGGGGAATAGCCTGGCCTACTGAGTCTAATATGATGCTGGGAGAGGAGATGGGGAATAGCCTGGACTACTGAGTCTAATGGGAGGCTGAGAGAGGAGATGTGGGAATAGCCTGGCCTACTGAGTCTAATATGAGGCTGGAAGAGGAGATGGGGGAATAGCCTGGACTACTGAGTCTAATGGGAGGCTGGGAGAGGAGATGGGGGAATAGCCTGGCCTACTGAGTCTAATATGAGGCTGAGAGAGGAGATGTGGGAATAGCCTGGCCTACTGAGTCTAATATGATGCTGGGAGAGGAGATGGGGAATAGCCTGGCCTACTGAGTCTAATATGATGCTGGGAGAGGAGATGGGGAATAGCCTGGACTACTGAGTCTAATGGGAGGCTGAGAGAGGAGATGTGGGAATAGCCTGGCCTACTGAGTCTAATATGAGGCTGGAAGAGGAGATGGGGAATAGCCTGGACTACTGAGTCTAATGGGAGGCTGGGAGAGGAGATGGGGAATAGCCTGGCCTACTGAGTCTAATATGAGGCTGAGAGAGGAGATGTGGGAATAGCCTGGCCTACTGAGTCTAATATGAGGCTGGGAGAGGAGATGGGGAATAGCCTGGCCTACTGAGTCTAATATGATGCTGGGAGAGGAGATGGGGAATAGCCTGGACTACTGAGTCTAATGGGAGGCTGAGAGAGGAGATGTGGGAATAGCCTGGCCTACTGAGTCTAATATGAGGCTGGAAGAGGAGATGGGGGAATAGCCTGGACTACTGAGTCTAATGGGAGGCTGGGAGAGGAGATGGGGGAATAGCCTGGCCTACTGAGTCTAATATGAGGCTGAGAGAGGAGATGTGGGAATAGCCTGGCCTACTGAGTCTAATATGAGGCTGGGAGAGGAGATGGGGAATAGCCTGGCCTACTGAGTCTAATATGATGCTGGGAGAGGAGATGGGGAATAGCCTGGACTACTGAGTCTAATGGGAGGCTGAGAGAGGAGATGTGGGAATAGCCTGGCCTACTGAGTCTAATATGAGGCTGGAAGAGGAGATGGGGGAATAGCCTGGACTACTGAGTCTAATGGGAGGCTGGGAGAGGAGATGGGGGAATAGCCTGGCCTACTGAGTCTAATATGAGGCTGAGAGAGGAGATGTGGGAATAGCCTGGCCTACTGAGTCTAATATGAGGCTGGGAGAGGAGATGGGGGAATAGCCTGGCCTACTGAGTCTAATATGAGACTGAGAGAGGAGATGGGGGAATAGCCTGGCCTACTGAGTCTAATGGGAGGCTGGGAGAGGAGATGGGGGAATAGCCTGGACTACTGAGTCTAATGGGAGACTGGGAGAGGAGATGGGGGAATAGCCTGGACTACTGAGTCTAATATGAGGCTGAGAGAGGAGATGGGGGAATAGCCTGGCCTACTGAGTCTAATATGAGGCTGGGAGAGGAGATGGGGGAATAGCCTGGCCTACTGAGTCTAGTGGGAGAATGGGGGAATAGCCTGGTCTCCTGAGTCTAATGGGAGAATGGGGGAATAGCCTGGACTACTGAGTCTAATGGGAGGCTGGGAGAGGCGATGAGGGAATAGCCTGGACTACTGAGTCTAATGGGAGAATGGGGGAATAGCCTGGCCTCCTGAGTCTAATGGGAGAATGGGGGAATAGCCTGGACTACTGAGTCTAATGGGAGGCTGGGAGAGGCGATGAGGGAATAGCCTGGACTACTGAGTCTAATGGGAGAATGGGGGAATAGCCTGGACTACTGAGTCTAATGGGAGAATGGGGGAATAGCCTGGCCTACTGAGTCTAATGGGAGAATGTGAGAGGAGATGAGGGAATAGCCTGGACTACTGAGTCTAATGGGAGGCTGGGAGAGGAGATGAGGGAATAGCCTGGACTACTGAGTCTAATGGGAGAATGTGAGAGGCGATGAGGGAATAGCCTGGACTACTGAGTCTAATGGGAGAATGGGGGAATAGCCTGGCCTACTGAGTCTAATGGGAGACTGGGAGAGGCGATGGGGGAATAGCCTGGACTACTGAGTCTAATGGGAGAATGGGGGAATAGCCTGGACTACTGGTCTAATGGGAGAATGGGGGAATAGCCTGGACTACTGAGTCTAATGGGAGGCTGGGAGAGGAGATGAGGGAATAGCCTGGCCTACTGAGTCTAATATGAGGCTGGGAGAGGAGATGGGGGAATAGCCTGGCCTACTGAGTCTAATGGGAGGCTGAGAGAGGATATGGGGAATAGCCTGGCCTACTGAGTCTAATATGAGGCTGAGAGAGGAGATGGGGAATAGCCTGGCCTACTGAGTCTAATGGGAGACTGGAGGAGAAGGGGAATAGCCTGGACTACTGAGTCTAATGGGAGACTGGGAGAGGAGATGAGGGAATAGCCTGGACTACTGAGTCTAATGGGAGACTGGGAGAGGAGATGGGGAATAGCCTGGCCTACTGAGTCTAATGGGAGGCTGGGAGAGGAGATGGGGAATAGCCTGGCCTACTGAGTCTAATGGGAGACTGGGAGAGGCGATGGGGAATAGCCTGGCCTACTGAGTCTAATGGGAGAATGGGGAATAGCCTGGCCTACTGAGTCTAATGGGAAAATGGGGAATAGCCTGGCCTACTGAGTCTAATGGGAGGCTGGGAGAGGAGATGGGGGATAGCCTGGACTACTGAGTCTAATAGGAGAATGGGAGAATAGCCTGGCCTACTGAGTCTAATGGGAGAATGGGAGAATAGCCTGGCCTACTGAGTCTAATGGGAGGCTGGGAGAGGAGATGGGGGAATAGCATGGCCTACTGAGTCTAATAGGAGAATGGGAGAATAGCCTGGCCTACTGAGTCTAATGGGAGAATGGGAGAATAGCCTGGCCTACTGAGTCTAATGGGAGGCTGGGAGAGGAGATGGGGGAATAGCCTGGCCTACTGAGTCTAATGGGAGACTGGGAGAGGCGATGGGGGAATAGCCTGGCCTACTGAGTCTAATATGAGTCTGAGAGAGGAAATGGGGGAATAGCCTGGCCTACTGAGTCTAATATGAGTCTGAGAGAGGAGATGGGGGAATAGCCTGGCCTACTGAGTCTAATATGATACTGAGAGAGGAGATGGGGGAATAGCCTGGCCTACTGAGTCTAATGGGAGGCTGGGAGAGGAGATGGGGGAATAGCCTGGACTACTGAGTCTAATGGGAGACTGAGAGAGGAGATGGGGAATAGCCTGGACTACTGAGTCTAATATGAGGCTGAGAGAGGAGATGGGGAATAGCCTGGCCTACTGAGTCTAATGGGAGGCTGGGAGAGGAGATGGGGAATAGCCTGGCCTACTGAGTCTAATATGAGGCTGAGAGAGGAGATGGGGAATAGCCTGGCCTACTGAGTCTAATGGGAGGCTGGGAGAGGAGATGGGGAATAGCCTGGCCTACTGAGTCTAATATGAGGCTGAGAGAGGAGATGTGGGAATAGCCTGGCCTATTGAGTCTAATATGAGGCTGAGAGAGGAGATGGGGGAATAGCCTGGCCTACTGAGTCTAATATGAGGCTGGGAGAGGAAATGGGGAATAGCCTGGACTACTGAGTCTAATGGGAGGCTGGAAGAGGAGATGGGGGAATAGCCTGGCCTACTGAGTCTAATGGGAGACTGGGAGAGGAGATGGGGGAATAGCCTGGACTACTGAGTCTAATATGAGGCTGGGAGAGGAGATGGGGGAATAGCCTGGCCTACTGAGTCTAATGGGAGGCTGAGAGAGGAGATGTGGGAATAGCCTGGCCTACTGAGTCTAATATGAGGCTGGGAGAGGAGATGGGGGAATAGCCTGGCCTACTGAGTCTAATATGATGCTGGGAGAGGAGATGGGGAATAGCCTGGCCTACTGAGTCTAATATGATGCTGGGAGAGGAGATGGGGAATAGCCTGGACTACTGAGTCTAATGGGAGGCTGGGAGAGGAGATGGGGGAATAGCCTGGCCTACTGAGTTTAATAGGAGAATGGGAGAATAGCCTGGCCTACTGAGTCTAATGGGAGAATGGGAGAATAGCCTGGCCTACTGAGTCTAATGGGAGGCTGGGAGAGGAGATGGGGGAATAGCCTGGCCTACTGAGTCTAATGGGAGACTGGGAGAGGCGATGGGGGAATAGCCTGGCCTACTGAGTCTAATATGAGTCTGAGAGAGGAGATGGGGGAATAGCCTGGCCTACTGAGTCTAATATGAGTCTGAGAGAGGAGATGGGGAATAGCCTGGCCTACTGAGTCTAATATGATACTGAGAGAGGAGATGGGGAATAGCCTGGCCTACTGAGTCTAATGGGAGGCTGGGAGAGGAGATGGGGGAATAGCCTGGACTACTGAGTCTAATGGGAGACTGGGAGAGGAGATGGGGGAATAGCCTGGACTACTGAGTCTAATATGAGGCTGAGAGAGGAGATGGGGAATAGCCTGGCCTACTGAGTCTAATATGAGGCTGGGAGAGGAGATGGGGGAATAGCCTGGCCTACTGAGTCTAATGGGAGAATGGGGAATAGCCTGGCCTACTGAGTCTAATGGGAGAATGGGGGAATAGCCTGGACTACTGAGTCTAATGGGAGGCTGGGAGAGGAGATGGGGAATAGCCTGAACTACTGAGTCTAATGGAAGACTGGGAGAGGAGATGGGGGAATAGCCTGGACTACTGAGTCTAATATGAGGCTGAGAGAGGAGATGGGGAATAGCCTGGCCTACTGAGTCTAATGGGAGGCTGGGAGAGGAGATGGGGAATAGCCTGGCCTACTGAGTCTAATATGAGGCTGAGAGAGGAGATGGGGAATAGCCTGGCCTACTGAGTCTAATGGGAGGCTGGGAGAGGAGATGGGGAATAGCCTGGCCTACTGAGTCTAATATGAGGCTGAGAGAGGAGATGTGGGAATAGCCTGGCCTATTGAGTCTAATATGAGGCTGAGAGAGGAGATGGGGAATAGCCTGGCCTACTGAGTCTAATATGAGGCTGGGAGAGGAGATGGGGAATAGCCTGGACTACTGAGTCTAATGGGAGACTGGGAGAGGAGATGGGGGAATAGCCTGGACTACTGAGTCTAATATGAGGCTGGGAGAGGAGATGGGGAATAGCCTGGCCTACTGAGTCTAATGGGAGGCTGAGAGAGGAGATGTGGGAATAGCCTGGCCTACTGAGTCTAATATGAGGCTGGGAGAGGAGATGGGGAATAGCCTGGCCTACTGAGTCTAATATGATGCTGGGAGAGGAGATGGGGAATAGCCTGGCCTACTGAGTCTAATATGATGCTGGGAGAGGAGATGGGGAATAGCCTGGACTACTGAGTCTAATGGGAGGCTGAGAGAGGAGATGTGGGAATAGCCTGGCCTACTGAGTCTAATATGAGGCTGGAAGAGGAGATGGGGAATAGCCTGGACTACTGAGTCTAATGGGAGGCTGGGAGAGGAGATGGGGAATAGCCTGGCCTACTGAGTCTAATATGAGGCTGAGAGAGGAGATGTGGGAATAGCCTGGCCTACTGAGTCTAATATGAGGCTGGGAGAGGAGATGGGGGAATAGCCTGGCCTACTGAGTCTAATATGAGACTGAGAGAGGAGATGGGGGAATAGCCTGGCCTACTGAGTCTAATGGGAGGCTGGGAGAGGAGATGGGGGAATAGCCTGGACTACTGAGTCTAATGGGAGACTGGGAGAGGAGATGGGGAATAGCCTGGACTACTGAGTCTAATATGAGGCTGAGAGAGGAGATGGGGAATAGCCTGGCCTACTGAGTCTAATATGAGGCTGGGAGAGGAGATGGGGAATAGCCTGGCCTACTGAGTCTAATGGGAGAATGGGGGAATAGCCTGGCCTACTGAGTCTAATGGGAGAATGGGGAATAGCCTGGACTACTGAGTCTAATGGGAGGCTGGGAGAGGAGATGGGGAATAGCCTGAACTACTGAGTCTAATGGAAGACTGGGAGAGGAGATGGGGGAATAGCCTGGACTACTGAGTCTAATATGAGGCTGAGAGAGGAGATGGGGGAATAGCCTGGCCTACTGAGTCTAATGGGAGGCTGGGAGAGGAGATGGGGAATAGCCTGGCCTACTGAGTCTAATATGAGGCTGAGAGAGGAGATGGGGAATAGCCTGGCCTACTGAGTCTAATGGGAGGCTGGGAGAAGAGATGGGGGAATAGCCTGGCCTACTGAGTCTAATATGAGGCTGAGAGAGGAGATGTGGGAATAGCCTGGCCTATTGAGTCTAATATGAGGCTGAGAGAGGAGATGGGGGAATAGCCTGGCCTACTGAGTCTAATATGAGGCTGGGAGAGGAGATGGGGAATAGCCTGGACTACTGAGTCTAATGGGAGGCTGGAAGAGGAGATGGGGGAATAGCCTGGCCTACTGAGTCTAATGGGAGACTGGGAGAGGAGATGGGGGAATAGCCTGGACTACTGAGTCTAATGGGAGGCTGGGAGAGGAGATGGGGGAATAGCCTGGCCTACTGAGTCTAATATGAGGCTGAGAGGAGATGTGGGAATAGCCTGGCCTACTGAGTCTAATATGAGGCTGGGAGAGGAGATGGGGAATAGCCTGGCCTACTGAGTCTAATATGATGCTGGGAGAGGAGATGGGGAATAGCCTGGACTACTGAGTCTAATGGGAGGCTGAGAGAGGAGATGATGGGAATAGCCTGGCCTACTGAGTCTAATATGAGGCTGGAAGAGGAGATGGGGAATAGCCTGGACTACTGAGTCTAATGGGAGACTGAGAGAGGAGATGGGGAATAGCCTGGACTACTGAGTCTAATATGAGGCTGAGAGAGGAGATGGGGGAATAGCCTGGCCTACTGAGTCTAATATGAGGCTGGGAGAGGAGATGGGGAATAGCCTGGCCTACTGAGTCTAATGGGAGAATGGGGGAATAGCCTGGCCTACTGAGTCTAATGGGAGAATGGGGAATAGCCTGGACTACTGAGTCTAATGGGAGGCTGGGAGAGGAGATGGGGGAATAGCCTGAACTACTGAGTCTAATGGAAGACTGGGAGAGGAGATGGGGGAATAGCCTGGACTACTGAGTCTAATATGAGGCTGAGAGAGGAGATGGGGAATAGCCTGGCCTACTGAGTCTAATGGGAGGCTGGGAGAGGAGATGGGGAATAGCCTGGCCTACTGAGTCTAATATGAGGCTGAGAGAGGAGATGGGGGAATAGCCTGGCCTACTGAGTCTAATGGGAGGCTGGGAGAGGAGATGGGGGAATAGCCTGGCCTACTGAGTCTAATATGAGGCTGAGAGAGGAGATGTGGGAATAGCCTGGCCTATTGAGTCTAATATGAGGCTGAGAGAGGAGATGGGGAATAGCCTGGCCTACTGAGTCTAATATGAGGCTGGGAGAGGAAATGGGGAATAGCCTGGACTACTGAGTCTAATGGGAGGCTGGAAGAGGAGATGGGGAATAGCCTGGCCTACTGAGTCTAATGGGAGACTGGGAGAGGAGATGGGGAATAGCCTGGACTACTGAGTCTAATATGAGGCTGGGAGAGGAGATGGGGGAATAGCCTGGCCTACTGAGTCTAATGGGAGGCTGAGAGAGGAGATGTGGGAATAGCCTGGCCTACTGAGTCTAATATGAGGCTGGGAGAGGAGATGGGGAATAGCCTGGCCTACTGAGTCTAATATGATGCTGGGAGAGGAGATGGGGAATAGCCTGGCCTACTGAGTCTAATATGATGCTGGGAGAGGAGATGGGGAATAGCCTGGACTACTGAGTCTAATGGGAGGCTGGGAGAGGAGATGGGGGAATAGCCTGGCCTACTGAGTTTAATAGGAGAATGGGAGAATAGCCTGGCCTACTGAGTCTAATGGGAGAATGGGAGAATAGCCTGGCCTACTGAGTCTAATGGGAGGCTGGGAGAGGAGATGGGGAATAGCCTGGCCTACTGAGTCTAATGGGAGACTGGGAGAGGCGATGGGGGAATAGCCTGGCCTACTGAGTCTAATATGAGTCTGAGAGAGGAGATGGGGGAATAGCCTGGCCTACTGAGTCTAATATGAGTCTGAGAGAGGAGATGGGGAATAGCCTGGCCTACTGAGTCTAATATGATACTGAGAGAGGAGATGGGGAATAGCCTGGCCTACTGAGTCTAATGGGAGGCTGGGAGAGGAGATGGGGAATAGCCTGGACTACTGAGTCTAATGGGAGACTGGGAGAGGAGATGGGGGAATAGCCTGGACTACTGAGTCTAATATGAGGCTGAGAGAGGAGATGGGGGAATAGCCTGGCCTACTGAGTCTAATATGAGGCTGGGAGAGGAGATGGGGGAATAGCCTGGCCTACTGAGTCTAATGGGAGAATGGGGGAATAGCCTGGCCTACTGAGTCTAATGGGAGAATGGGGGAATAGCCTGGACTACTGAGTCTAATGGGAGGCTGGGAGAGGAGATGGGGGAATAGCCTGAACTACTGAGTCTAATGGAAGACTGGGAGAGGAGATGGGGGAATAGCCTGGACTACTGAGTCTAATATGAGGCTGAGAGAGGAGATGGGGGAATAGCCTGGCCTACTGAGTCTAATGGGAGGCTGGGAGAGGAGATGGGGAATAGCCTGGCCTACTGAGTCTAATATGAGGCTGAGAGAGGAGATGGGGGGAATAGCCTGGCCTACTGAGTCTAATGGGAGGCTGGGAGAGGAGATGGGGAATAGCCTGGCCTACTGAGTCTAATATGAGGCTGAGAGAGGAGATGTGGGAATAGCCTGGCCTATTGAGTCTAATATGAGGCTGAGAGAGGAGATGGGGAATAGCCTGGCCTACTGAGTCTAATATGAGGCTGGGAGAGGAGATGGGGAATAGCCTGGACTACTGAGTCTAATGGGAGACTGGGAGAGGAGATGGGGGAATAGCCTGGACTACTGAGTCTAATATGAGGCTGGGAGAGGAGATGGGGGAATAGCCTGGCCTACTGAGTCTAATGGGAGGCTGAGAGAGGAGATGTGGGAATAGCCTGGCCTACTGAGTCTAATATGAGGCTGGGAGAGGAGATGGGGGAATAGCCTGGCCTACTGAGTCTAATATGATGCTGGGAGAGGAGATGGGGAATAGCCTGGCCTACTGAGTCTAATATGATGCTGGGAGAGGAGATGGGGAATAGCCTGGACTACTGAGTCTAATGGGAGGCTGAGAGAGGAGATGTGGGAATAGCCTGGCCTACTGAGTCTAATATGAGGCTGGAAGAGGAGATGGGGGAATAGCCTGGACTACTGAGTCTAATGGGAGGCTGGGAGAGGAGATGGGGGAATAGCCTGGCCTACTGAGTCTAATATGAGGCTGAGAGAGGAGATGTGGGAATAGCCTGGCCTACTGAGTCTAATATGAGGCTGGGAGAGGAGATGGGGAATAGCCTGGCCTACTGAGTCTAATATGAGACTGAGAGAGGAGATGGGGAATAGCCTGGCCTACTGAGTCTAATGGGAGGCTGGGAGAGGAGATGGGGAATAGCCTGGACTACTGAGTCTAATGGGAGACTGGGAGAGGAGATGGGGAATAGCCTGGACTACTGAGTCTAATATGAGGCTGAGAGAGGAGATGGGGAATAGCCTGGCCTACTGAGTCTAATATGAGGCTGGGAGAGGAGATGGGGAATAGCCTGGCCTACTGAGTCTAATGGGAGAATGGGGGAATAGCCTGGCCTACTGAGTCTAATGGGAGAATGGGGGAATAGCCTGGACTACTGAGTCTAATGGGAGGCTGGGAGAGGAGATGGGGAATAGCCTGAACTACTGAGTCTAATGGAAGACTGGGAGAGGAGATGGGGGAATAGCCTGGACTACTGAGTCTAATATGAGGCTGAGAGAGGAGATGGGGAATAGCCTGGCCTACTGAGTCTAATGGGAGGCTGGGAGAGGAGATGGGGAATAGCCTGGCCTACTGAGTCTAATATGAGGCTGAGAGAGGAGATGGGGAATAGCCTGGCCTACTGAGTCTAATGGGAGGCTGGGAGAAGAGATGGGGGAATAGCCTGGCCTACTGAGTCTAATATGAGGCTGAGAGAGGAGATGTGGGAATAGCCTGGCCTATTGAGTCTAATATGAGGCTGAGAGAGGAGATGGGGGAATAGCCTGGCCTACTGAGTCTAATATGAGGCTGGGAGAGGAGATGGGGAATAGCCTGGACTACTGAGTCTAATGGGAGGCTGGAAGAGGAGATGGGGGAATAGCCTGGCCTACTGAGTCTAATGGGAGACTGGGAGAGGAGATGGGGGAATAGCCTGGACTACTGAGTCTAATGGGAGGCTGGGAGAGGAGATGGGGGAATAGCCTGGCCTACTGAGTCTAATGTGAGGCTGAGAGAGGAGATGGGGGAATAGCCTGGCCTACTGAGTCTAATATGAGGCTGGGAGAGGAGATGGGGAATAGCCTGGCCTACTGAGTCTAATATGATGCTGGGAGAGGAGATGGGGAATAGCCTGGACTACTGAGTCTAATGGGAGGCTGAGAGGGAGATGGGGAATAGCCTGGCCTACTGAGTCTAATATGAGGCTGGAAGAGGAGATGGGGAATAGCCTGGACTACTGAGTCTAATGGGAGACTGAGAGAGGAGATGGGGAATAGCCTGGACTACTGAGTCTAATATGAGGCTGAGAGAGGAGATGGGGGAATAGCCTGGCCTACTGAGTCTAATATGAGGCTGGGAGAGGAGATGGGGGAATAGCCTGGCCTACTGAGTCTAATGGGAGAATGGGGAATAGCCTGGCCTACTGAGTCTAATGGGAGAATGGGGGAATAGCCTGGACTACTGAGTCTAATGGGAGGCTGGGAGAGGAGATGGGGGAATAGCCTGAACTACTGAGTCTAATGGAAGACTGGGAGAGGAGATGGGGAATAGCCTGGACTACTGAGTCTAATATGAGGCTGAGAGAGGAGATGGGGAATAGCCTGGCCTACTGAGTCTAATGGGAGGCTGGGAGAGGAGATGGGGAATAGCCTGGCCTACTGAGTCTAATATGAGGCTGAGAGAGGAGATGGGGGAATAGCCTGGCCTACTGAGTCTAATGGGAGGCTGGGAGAGGAGATGGGGAATAGCCTGGCCTACTGAGTCTAATATGAGGCTGAGAGAGGAGATGTGGGAATAGCCTGGCCTATTGAGTCTAATATGAGGCTGAGAGAGGAGATGGGGAATAGCCTGGCCTACTGAGTCTAATATGAGGCTGGGAGAGGAGATGGGGAATAGCCTGGACTACTGAGTCTAATGGGAGGCTGGAAGAGGAGATGGGGAATAGCCTGGCCTACTGAGTCTAATGGGAGACTGGGAGAGGAGATGGGGAATAGCCTGGACTACTGAGTCTAATATGAGGCTGGGAGAGGAGATGGGGGAATAGCCTGGCCTACTGAGTCTAATGGGAGGCTGAGAGAGGAGATGTGGGAATAGCCTGGCCTACTGAGTCTAATATGAGGCTGGGAGAGGAGATGGGGAATAGCCTGGCCTACTGAGTCTAATATGATGCTGGGAGAGGAGATGGGGAATAGCCTGGCCTACTGAGTCTAATATGATGCTGGGAGAGGAGATGGGGAATAGCCTGGACTACTGAGTCTAATGGGAGGCTGGGAGAGGAGATGGGGGGAATAGCCTGGCCTACTGAGTTTAATAGGAGAATGGGAGAATAGCCTGGCCTACTGAGTCTAATGGGAGAATGGGAGAATAGCCTGGCCTACTGAGTCTAATGGGAGGCTGGGAGAGGAGATGGGGGAATAGCCTGGCCTACTGAGTCTAATGGGAGACTGGGAGGCGATGGGGAATAGCCTGGCCTACTGAGTCTAATATGAGTCTGAGAGAGGAGATGGGGGAATAGCCTGGCCTACTGAGTCTAATATGAGTCTGAGAGAGGAGATGGGGGAATAGCCTGGCCTACTGAGTCTAATATGATACTGAGAGAGGAGATGGGGAATAGCCTGGCCTACTGAGTCTAATGGGAGGCTGGGAGAGGAGATGGGGGAATAGCCTGGACTACTGAGTCTAATGGGAGACTGGGAGAGGAGATGGGGAATAGCCTGGACTACTGAGTCTAATATGAGGCTGAGAGAGGAGATGGGGGAATAGCCTGGCCTACTGAGTCTAATATGAGGCTGGGAGAGGAGATGGGGGAATAGCCTGGCCTACTGAGTCTAATGGGAGAATGGGGGAATAGCCTGGCCTACTGAGTCTAATGGGAGAATGGGGGAATAGCCTGGACTACTGAGTCTAATGGGAGGCTGGGAGAGGAGATGGGGGAATAGCCTGAACTACTGAGTCTAATGGAAGACTGGGAGAGGAGATGGGGGAATAGCCTGGACTACTGAGTCTAATATGAGGCTGAGAGAGGAGATGGGGGAATAGCCTGGCCTACTGAGTCTAATGGGAGGCTGGGAGAGGAGATGGGGAATAGCCTGGCCTACTGAGTCTAATATGAGGCTGAGAGAGGAGATGGGGGAATAGCCTGGCCTACTGAGTCTAATGGGAGGCTGGGAGAGGAGATGGGGGAATAGCCTGGCCTACTGAGTCTAATATGAGGCTGAGAGAGGAGATGTGGGAATAGCCTGGCCTATTGAGTCTAATATGAGGCTGAGAGAGGAGATGGGGGAATAGCCTGGCCTACTGAGTCTAATATGAGGCTGGGAGAGGAGATGGGGAATAGCCTGGACTACTGAGTCTAATGGGAGACTGGGAGAGGAGATGGGGGAATAGCCTGGACTACTGAGTCTAATATGAGGCTGGGAGAGGAGATGGGGGAATAGCCTGGCCTACTGAGTCTAATGGGAGGCTGAGAGAGGAGATGTGGGAATAGCCTGGCCTACTGAGTCTAATATGAGGCTGGGAGAGGAGATGGGGGAATAGCCTGGCCTACTGAGTCTAATATGATGCTGGGAGAGGAGATGGGGAATAGCCTGGCCTACTGAGTCTAATATGATGCTGGGAGAGGAGATGGGGAATAGCCTGGACTACTGAGTCTAATGGGAGGCTGAGAGAGGAGATGTGGGAATAGCCTGGCCTACTGAGTCTAATATGAGGCTGGAAGAGGAGATGGGGGAATAGCCTGGACTACTGAGTCTAATGGGAGGCTGGGAGAGGAGATGGGGGAATAGCCTGGCCTACTGAGTCTAATATGAGGCTGAGAGAGGAGATGTGGGAATAGCCTGGCCTACTGAGTCTAATATGAGGCTGGGAGAGGAGATGGGGAATAGCCTGGCCTACTGAGTCTAATATGAGACTGAGAGAGGAGATGGGGAATAGCCTGGCCTACTGAGTCTAATGGGAGGCTGGGAGAGGAGATGGGGGAATAGCCTGGACTACTGAGTCTAATGGGAGACTGGGAGAGGAGATGGGGAATAGCCTGGACTACTGAGTCTAATATGAGGCTGAGAGAGAGGAGATGGGGAATAGCCTGGCCTACTGAGTCTAATATGAGGCTGGGAGAGGAGATGGGGGAATAGCCTGGCCTACTGAGTCTAATGGGAGAATGGGGGAATAGCCTGGCCTACTGAGTCTAATGGGAGAATGGGGGAATAGCCTGGACTACTGAGTCTAATGGGAGGCTGGGAGAGGAGATGGGGAATAGCCTGAACTACTGAGTCTAATGGAAGACTGGGAGAGGAGATGGGGAATAGCCTGGACTACTGAGTCTAATATGAGGCTGAGAGAGGAGATGGGGGAATAGCCTGGCCTACTGAGTCTAATGGGAGGCTGGGAGAGGAGATGGGGAATAGCCTGGCCTACTGAGTCTAATATGAGGCTGAGAGAGGAGATGGGGAATAGCCTGGCCTACTGAGTCTAATGGGAGGCTGGGAGAAGAGATGGGGGAATAGCCTGGCCTACTGAGTCTAATATGAGGCTGAGAGAGGAGATGTGGGAATAGCCTGGCCTATTGAGTCTAATATGAGGCTGAGAGAGGAGATGGGGAATAGCCTGGCCTACTGAGTCTAATATGAGGCTGGGAGAGGAGATGGGGAATAGCCTGGACTACTGAGTCTAATGGGAGGCTGGAAGAGGAGATGGGGAATAGCCTGGCCTACTGAGTCTAATGGGAGACTGGGAGAGGAGATGGGGGAATAGCCTGGACTACTGAGTCTAATATGAGGCTGGGAGAGGAGATGGGGAATAGCCTGGCCTACTGAGTCTAATGGGAGGCTGAGAGAGGAGATGTGGGAATAGCCTGGCCTACTGAGTCTAATATGAGGCTGTGAGAGGAGATGGGGAATAGCCTGGCCTACTGAGTCTAATATGATGCTGGGAGAGGAGATGGGGAATAGCCTGGCCTACTGAGTCTAATATGATGCTGGGAGAGGAGATGGGGAATAGCCTGGACTACTGAGTCTAATGGGAGGATGAGAGGAGATGTGGGAATAGCCTGGCCTACTGAGTCTAATATGAGGCTGGAAGAGGAGATGGGGAATAGCCTGGACTACTGAGTCTAATGGGAGGCTGGGAGAGGAGATGGGGAATAGCCTGGCCTACTGAGTCTAATATGAGGCTGAGAGAGGAGATGTGGGAATAGCCTGGCCTACTGAGTCTAATATGAGGCTGGGAGAGGAGATGGGGGAATAGCCTGGCCTACTGAGTCTAATATGATGCTGGGAGAGGAGATGGGGAATAGCCTGGCCTACTGAGTCTAATGGGAGGCTGGGAGAGGAGATGGGGAATAGCCTGGCCTACTAAGTCTAATATGAGGCTTAGAGAGGAGATGGGGGAATAGCCTGGACTACTGAGTCTAATATGAGGCTGGGAGAGGAGATGGGGGAATAGCCTGGCCTACTGAGTCTAATGGGAGGCTGAGAGAGGAGATGTGGGAATAGCCTGGCCTACTGAGTCTAATATGAGGCTGGGAGAGGAGATGGGGGAATAGCCTGGCCTACTGAGTCTAATATGATGCTGGGAGAGGAGATGGGGAATAGCCTGGCCTACTGAGTCTAATATGATGCTGGGAGAGGAGATGGGGAATAGCCTGGACTACTGAGTCTAATGGGAGGCTGGGAGAGGAGATGGGGGAATAGCCTGGCCTACTGAGTTTAATAGGAGAATGGGAGAATAGCCTGGCCTACTGAGTCTAATGGGAGAATGGGAGAATAGCCTGGCCTACTGAGTCTAATGGGAGGCTGGGAGAGGAGATGGGGGAATAGCCTGGCCTACTGAGTCTAATGGGAGACTGGGAGAGGCGATGGGGGAATAGCCTGGCCTACTGAGTCTAATATGAGTCTGAGAGGAGATGGGGAATAGCCTGGCCTACTGAGTCTAATATGAGTCTGAGAGAGGAGATGGGGAATAGCCTGGCCTACTGAGTCTAATATGATACTGAGAGAGGAGATGGGGGAATAGCCTGGCCTACTGAGTATAATGGGAGGCTGGGAGAGGAGATGGGGGAATAGCCTGGACTACTGAGTCTAATGGGAGACTGGGAGAGGAGATGGGGAATAGCCTGGACTACTGAGTCTAATATGAGGCTGAGAGAGGAGATGGGGGAATAGCCTGGCCTACTGAGTCTAATATGAGGCTGGGAGAGGAGATGGGGGAATAGCCTGGCCTACTGAGTCTAATGGGAGAATGGGGAATAGCCTGGCCTACTGAGTCTAATGGGAGAATGGGGAATAGCCTGGACTACTGAGTCTAATGGGAGGCTGGGAGAGGAGATGGGGAATAGCCTGAACTACTGAGTCTAATGGAAGACTGGGAGAGGAGATGGGGAATAGCCTGGACTACTGAGTCTAATATGAGGCTGAGAGAGGAGATGGGGAATAGCCTGGCCTACTGAGTCTAATGGGAGGCTGGGAGAGGAGATGGGGAATAGCCTGGCCTACTGAGTCTAATATGAGGCTGAGAGAGGAGATGGGGAATAGCCTGGCCTACTGAGTCTAATGGGAGGCTGGGAGAGGAGATGGGGAATAGCCTGGCCTACTGAGTCTAATATGAGGCTGAGAGAGGGAGATGTGGGAATAGCCTGGCCTATTGAGTCTAATATGAGGCTGAGAGAGGAGATGGGGAATAGCCTGGCCTACTGAGTCTAATATGAGGCTGGGAGAGGAGATGGGGAATAGCCTGGACTACTGAGTCTAATGGGAGACTGGGAGAGGAGATGGGGGAATAGCCTGGACTACTGAGTCTAATATGAGGCTGGGAGAGGAGATGGGGAATAGCCTGGCCTACTGAGTCTAATGGGAGGCTGAGAGAGGAGATGGGGGAATAGCCTGGCCTACTGAGTCTAATATGAGGCTGGGAGAGGAGATGGGGGAATAGCCTGGCCTACTGAGTCTAATATGATGCTGGGAGAGGAGATGGAGAATAGCCTGGCCTACTGAGTCTAATATGATGCTGGGAGAGGAGATGGGGAATAGCCTGGACTACTGAGTCTAATGGGAGGCTGAGAGAGGAGATGTGGGAATAGCCTGGCCTACTGAGTCTAATATGAGGCTGGAAGAGGAGATGGGGAATAGCCTGGACTACTGAGTCTAATGGGAGGCTGGGAGAGGAGATGGGGAATAGCCTGGCCTACTGAGTCTAATATGAGGCTGAGAGAGGAGATGTGGGAATAGCCTGGCCTACTGAGTCTAATATGAGGCTGGGAGAGGAGATGGGGAATAGCCTGGCCTACTGAGTCTAATATGAGACTGAGAGAGGAGATGGGGGAATAGCCTGGCCTACTGAGTCTAATGGGAGGCTGGGAGAGGAGATGGGGGAATAGCCTGGACTACTGAGTCTAATGGGAGACTGGGAGAGGAGATGGGGGAATAGCCTGGACTACTGAGTCTAATATGAGGCTGAGAGAGGAGATGGGGAATAGCCTGGCCTACTGAGTCTAATATGAGGCTGGGAGAGGAGATGGGGAATAGCCTGGCCTACTGAGTCTAATGGGAGAATGGGGAATAGCCTGGCCTACTGAGTCTAATGGGAGAATGGGGGAATAGCCTGGACTACTGAGTCTAATGGGAGGCTGGGAGAGGAGATGGGGGAATAGCCTGAACTACTGAGTCTAATGGAAGACTGGGAGAGGAGATGGGGAATAGCCTGGACTACTGAGTCTAATATGAGGCTGAGAGAGGAGATGGGGGAATAGCCTGGCCTACTGAGTCTAATGGGAGGCTGGGAGAGGAGATGGGGAATAGCCTGGCCTACTGAGTCTAATATGAGGCTGAGAGAGGAGATGGGGAATAGCCTGGCCTACTGAGTCTAATGGGAGGCTGGGAGAAGAGATGGGGAATAGCCTGGCCTACTGAGTCTAATATGAGGCTGAGAGAGGAGATGTGGGAATAGCCTGGCCTATTGAGTCTAATATGAGGCTGAGAGGAGATGGGGAATAGCCTGGCCTACTGAGTCTAATATGAGGCTGGGAGAGGAGATGGGGAATAGCCTGGACTACTGAGTCTAATGGGAGGCTGGAAGAGGAGATGGGGGAATAGCCTGGCCTACTGAGTCTAATGGGAGACTGGGAGAGGAGATGGGGGAATAGCCTGGACTACTGAGTCTAATATGAGGCTGGGAGAGGAGATGGGGAATAGCCTGGCCTACTGAGTCTAATGGGAGGCTGAGAGAGGAGATGTGGGAATAGCCTGGCCTACTGAGTCTAATATGAGGCTGTGAGAGGAGATGGGGAATAGCCTGGCCTACTGAGTCTAATATGATGCTGGGAGAGGAGATGGGAATAGCCTGGCCTACTGAGTCTAATATGATGCTGGGAGAGGAGATGGGGAATAGCCTGGACTACTGAGTCTAATGGGAGGATGAGAGAGGAGATGTGGGAATAGCCTGGCCTACTGAGTCTAATATGAGGCTGGAAGAGGAGATGGGGGAATAGCCTGGACTACTGAGTCTAATGGGAGGCTGGGAGAGGAGATGGGGAATAGCCTGGCCTACTGAGTCTAATATGAGGCTGAGAGGGAGATGTGGGAATAGCCTGGCCTACTGAGTCTAATATGAGGCTGGGAGAGGAGATGGGGGAATAGCCTGGCCTACTGAGTCTAATATGATGCTGGGAGAGGAGATGGGGAATAGCCTGGCCTACTGAGTCTAATGGGAGGCTGGGAGAGGAGATGGGGAATAGCCTGGCCTACTAAGTCTAATATGAGGCTTAGAGAGGAGATGGGGGAATAGCCTGGCCTACTGAGTCTAATGGGAGACTGGGAGAGGAGATGGGGGAATAGCCTGGACTACTGAGTCTAATGGGAGGCTGGGAGAGGAGATGGGGGAATAGCCTGGCCTACTGAGTCTAATGGGAGGCTGGGAGAGGAGATGGGGAATAGCCTGGCCTACTGAGTCTAATGGGAGACTGGGAGAGGAGATGGGGAATAGCCTGGCCTACTGAGTCTAATGGGAGACTGGGAGAGGAGATGGGGGAATAGACTGGACTACTGAGTCTAATGGGAGGCTGGGAGAGGAGATGTGGGAATAGCCTGGCCTACTGAGTCTAATGGGAGGCTGGGAGAGGAGATGGGGAATAGCCTGGCCTACTGAGTCTAATGGGAGGCTGAGAGAGGAGATGTGGGAATAGCCTGGCCTACTGAGTCTAATATGAGGCTGTGAGAGGAGATGGGGGAATAGCCTGGCCTACTGAGTCTAATATGATGCTGGGAGAGGAGATGGGGAATAGCCTGGCCTACTGAGTCTAATATGATGCTGGGAGAGGAGATGGGGAATAGCCTGGACTACTGAGTCTAATGGGAGGCTGAGAGAGGAGATGTGGGAATAGCCTGGCCTACTGAGTCTAATATGAGGCTGGAAGAGGAGATGGGGGAATAGCCTGGACTACTGAGTCTAATGGGAGGCTGGGAGAGGAGATGGGGGAATAGCCTGGCCTACTGAGTCTAATATGAGGCTGAGAGAGGAGATGTGGGAATAGCCTGGCCTACTGAGTCTAATATGAGGCTGGGAGAGGAGATGGGGGAATAGCCTGGCCTACTGAGTCTAATATGAGACTGAGAGAGGAGATGGGGGAATAGCCTGGCCTACTGAGTCTAATGGGAGGCTGGGAGAGGAGATGGGGGAATAGCCTGGACTACTGAGTCTAATGGGAGACTGGGAGAGGAGATGGGGGAATAGCCTGGACTACTGAGTCTAATATGAGGCTGAGAGAGGAGATGGGGGAATAGCCTGGCCTACTGAGTCTAATATGAGGCTGGGAGAGGAGATGGGGGAATAGCCTGGCCTACTGAGTCTAATGGGAGAATGGGGGAATAGCCTGGCCTACTGAGTCTAATGGGAGAATGGGGGAATAGCCTGGACTACTGAGTCTAATGGGAGGCTGGGAGAGGAGATGGGGGAATAGCCTGAACTACTGAGTCTAATGGAAGACTGGGAGAGGAGATGGGGAATAGCCTGGACTACTGAGTCTAATATGAGGCTGAGAGAGGAGATGGGGAATAGCCTGGCCTACTGAGTCTAATGGGAGGCTGGGAGAGGAGATGGGGAATAGCCTGGCCTACTGAGTCTAATATGAGGCTGAGAGAGGAGATGGGGGAATAGCCTGGCCTACTGAGTCTAATGGGAGGCTGGGAGAGGAGATGGGGAATAGCCTGGCCTACTGAGTCTAATATGAGGCTGAGAGAGGAGATGTGGGAATAGCCTGGCCTATTGAGTCTAATATGAGGCTGAGAGAGGAGATGGGGGAATAGCCTGGCCTACTGAGTCTAATATGAGGCTGGGAGAGGAGATGGGGAATAGCCTGGACTACTGAGTCTAATGGGAGGCTGGAAGAGGAGATGGGGAATAGCCTGGCCTACTGAGTCTAATGGGAGACTGGGAGAGGAGATGGGGAATAGCCTGGACTACTGAGTCTAATATGAGGCTGGGAGAGGAGATGGGGAATAGCCTGGCCTACTGAGTCTAATGGGAGGCTGAGAGAGGAGATGTGGGAATAGCCTGGCCTACTGAGTCTAATATGAGGCTGTGAGAGGAGATGGGGGAATAGCCTGGCCTACTGAGTCTAATATGATGCTGGGAGAGGAGATGGGGAATAGCCTGGCCTACTGAGTCTAATATGATGCTGGGAGAGGAGATGGGGAATAGCCTGGACTACTGAGTCTAATGGGAGGATGAGAGAGGAGATGTGGGAATAGCCTGGCCTACTGAGTCTAATATGAGGCTGGAAGAGGAGATGGGGGAATAGCCTGGACTACTGAGTCTAATGGGAGGCTGGGAGAGGAGATGGGGGAATAGCCTGGCCTACTGAGTCTAATATGAGGCTGAGAGAGGAGATGTGGGAATAGCCTGGCCTACTGAGTCTAATATGAGGCTGGGAGAGGAGATGGGGGAATAGCCTGGCCTACTGAGTCTAATATGATGCTGGGAGAGGAGATGGGGAATAGCCTGGCCTACTGAGTCTAATGGGAGGCTGGGAGAGGAGATGGGGAATAGCCTGGCCTACTAAGTCTAATATGAGGCTTAGAGAGGAGATGGGGGAATAGCCTGGCCTACTGAGTCTAATGGGAGACTGGGAGAGGAGATGGGGGAATAGCCTGGACTACTGAGTCTAATGGGAGGCTGGGAGAGGAGATGTGGGAATAGCCTGGCCTACTGAGTCTAATGGGAGGCTGGGAGAGGAGATGGGGAATAGCCTGGCCTACTGAGTCTAATGGGAGACTGGGAGAGGAGATGGGGAATAGCCTGGCCTACTGAGTCTAATGGGAGACTGGGAGAGGAGATGGGGGAATAGACTGGACTACTGAGTCTAATGGGAGGCTGGGAGAGGAGATGTGGGAATAGCCTGGCCTACTGAGTCTAATGGGAGGCTGGGAGAGGAGATGGGGAATAGCCTGGCCTACTGAGTCTAATATGAGGCTGAGAGAGGAGATGGGGGAATAGCCTGGCCTACTGAGTCTAATGGGAGACTGGGAGAGGAGATGGGGGAATAGCCTGGACTACTGAGTCTAATGGGAGGCTGGGAGAGGAGATGGGGGAATAGCCTGGCCTACTGAGTCTAATGGGAGGCTGAGAGAGGAGATGAGGGAATAGCCTGGCCTACTGAGTCTAATATGAGTCTGAGAGAGGAGATGTGGGAATAGCCTGGCCTACTGAGTCTAATATGATGCTGGGAGAGGAGATGGGGGAATAGCCTGGCCTACTGAGTCTAATATGAGTCTGAGAGAGGAGATGTGGGAATAGCCTGGCCTACTGAGTCTAATATGAGGCTGAGAGAGGAGATGGGGACATAGCCTGGCCTACTGAGTCTAATATGAGGCTGAGAGAGGAGATGTGGGAATAGCCTGGCCTACTGAGTCTAATATGAGGCTAAGAGAGGAGATGGGGAATAGCCTGGCCTACTGAGTCTAATATGAGGCTGGGAGAGGAGATGTGGGAATAGCCTGGCCTACTGAGTCTAATATGATGCTGGGAGAGGAGATGGGGGAATAGCCTGGCCTACTGAGTCTAATATGAGTCTGAGAGAGGAGATGTGGGAATAGCCTGGCCTACTGAGTCTAATATGAGGCTGAGAGAGGAGATGGGGACATAGCCTGGCCTACTGAGTCTAATATGAGGCTGAGAGAGGAGATGTGGGAATAGCCTGGCCTACTGAGTCTAATATGAGGCTAAGAGAGGAGATGGGGAATAGCCTGGCCTACTGAGTCTAATATGAGGCTGGGAGAGGAGATGTGGGAATAGCCTGGACTACTGAGTCTAATATGATGCTGAGAGAGGAGATGTGGGAATAGCCTGGCCTACTGAGTCTAATGGGAGGCTGGGAGAGGAGATGGGGGAATAGCCTGGCCTACTGAGTCTAATATGATGCTGAGAGAGGAGATGTGGGAATAGCCTGGACTACTGAGTCTAATATGATGCTGAGAGAGGAGATGTGGGAATAGCCTGGACTACTGAGTCTAATATGAGGCTAAAGGAGGAGGCACAGATGGTGGAACAGCTCGGCCTGCAGAGTCTAATGGGGCTCAACTGGTGGAGCTTTAAAACAACCACTGATCTTTTCCCTGCTTAACTAATTAGGTGGTCCTGTCATCGTGGCTCAGTTGGTAAGAGTTGAGTGTGGTGCTGTCAACATCAAGGTTGTGGGTTCAATTCCCACAGGGATCACATATACACACTGAAAAAAATATACACTCAGGGTTAAAAAAATCCCTGACAAGTGTAATAACTGTCTAATGAAAGTGTAATAAAGTGCTCACACACTCTATATATGTAATGGATATAATAACTATGCATTCATACTATGACTCCCACTCTATGGAATGTCCACCACCCTCATTTGACATGACTGCTAAAGTGTTTTTATCTGGTTCTTCAATGATAGACGGAACACACTTGGATTTTATACAAGACCAATAAAATCCAACTTATCACATGGAATGTGCACGGGCTTCATGATGAGGGGAAAAAAACACAAGGTTCTTAAACACTTAAAGGAATTGTCAGCAGATGTGGTTTACCTGCAAGAGTTACATAAATAAAAAAAACGTAAAAATTGAATATTTGTAACGAGATTCGTCTTCCTCTGACGAGGAGTATGAAGGATGGGACCAATATGCAGCGTGGTACGTGTTCATGTTGAGATTTATTAATGTTGAACACCAAAAATAAAGTAACAAGGAGAACGAACGAAAACCAAACAGTTGTGTCTGGTGACACAGAGACAGAAAACAAACACCCACAACTAAAATGGTGGAAAAACAGGCTGCCTAAGTATGATTCTCAATCAGAGACAACGAACGACACCTGCCTCTGATGGAGAACCATACCAGGCCAAACACATAAATACTACATAGAGCCGGGTTGAAGAGGTCTATACTGCCACCTACTGTAGTAACAGCAGAGGTGTAGGCATCCTGATCAATAAGAATAAACCATTACATCCCAGCACACGGACCAAGAAGGCCGTTTTCTAATGTTGAATTGTACCTTACATGGTGAAAAACACACATTGAGTTCATTGTATGTCCCACCAGGGGCATATCTGGTCAATTTTGGATAGAAATCAAACTATATCAGATTAAATCCAGACGCAAACTATTAATCAAGCAGGAGACCGAAATGTTACATTTGATCAGATTGACAGATGTTAAAATGAGAAAAAGACAAATTCAAGGAACGTCCACAAAGAGTCTGAAAATGTTGATCTCAGATCATTTACAGGACACCTGGAGATTACTACTCCCAACTACAAAAGACTACTCCTTTTTTTCTCAAAGTAAGAAAATCTATTCAATCTATTCAAGAAATGACTCCATTTTTATTTTAAACTCTGAACAATTTACTGGGTTAAAAAAAATCAGTGAAATAGTGATATGAGATTCTGTGGTATCATGCTGAATTACAACAACAGAAATGACACTTAGTGACAGAACAGGGAGAATGAACAGACCTTCAAGACCCGAAATGTATTAAAATACGTAAATGTATTTTTTTCCAAAAACTTTTACCATTACAATTGTAAACATAGAGGACAGAGAAAAGTGTGCACCCCGATATCATTTGAAATGCTTTTTAAGGCGTACATTAGGGAAATTATAATCTCATACTCGGACAAAATTCAATCTTAGTTAGAAATTAAAATGAAAGAAAAATAAATTACTGTTTTAAAATAAGCCCATAAAAAATCTCTACATGGTTTAAAAGGTATAAAAAAATGAAATTACAGGGGTGTGAGCAGGTGGGTTTGGGCAGTGGTAACAGAGAGTGATGCAGGTGCTGGAGATAGGGGTGTGAGCAGGTGGGTTTGGGTAGTGGTGACAGAGAGTGATGCAGGTGCTGGAGATAGGGGTGTGAGCAGGTGGGTTTGGGTAGTGGTAACAGAGAGTGATGCAGGTGCTGGAGATAGGGGTGTGAGCAGGTGGGTTTGGGCAGTGGTGACAGAGAGCGATGCAGGTGTTGGAGATAGGGGTGTGAGCAGGTGGGCTTGGGCAGTGGTAACAGAGAGCGATGCAGGTGCTGGAGATAGGGGTGTGAGCAGGTGGGTTTGGGCAGTGGTAACAGAGAGCGATGCAGGTGCTGGAGATAGGGGTGTGAGCAGGTGGGTTTGGGCAGTGGTAACAGAGAGCGATGCAGGTGCTGGAGATAGGGGTGTGAGCAGGTGGGTTTGGGCAGTGGTAACAGAGAGCGATGCAGGTGCTGGAGATAGGGGTGTGAGCAGGTGGGTTTGGGTAGTGGTGACAGAGAGTGATGCAGGTGCTGGAGATAGGGGTGTGAGCAGGTGGGTTTGGGTAGTGGTAACAGAGAGCGATGCAGGTGCTGGAAATAGGGGTGTGAGCAGGTGGGATTGGGCAGTGGTAACAGAGAGTGATGCAGGTGCTGGAGATAGGGGTGTGAGCAGGTGGGTTTGGGCAGTGGTGACAGAGAGTGATACAGGTGCTGGAGATAGGGGTGTGAGCAGGTGGGTTTGGGTAGTGGTAACAGAGAGCGATGCAGGTGCTGGAGATAGGGGTGTGAGCAGGTGGGTTTGGGTAGTGGTTACAGAGAGTGATGCAGGTGCTGGAGATAGGGGTGTGAGCAGGTGGGTTTGGGCAGTGGTGACAGAGAGTGATGCAGGTGCTGGAGATAGGGGTGTGAGCAGGTGGGTTTGGGCAGTGGTGACAGAGAGCGATGCAGGTGCTAGGGATAGGGGTGTGAGCAGGTGGGTTTGGGCAGTAGTGAAAGAGAGTGATGCAGGTGCTGGAGATAGGGGTGTGAGCAGGTGGGTTTGGGTAGTGGTAACAGAGAGCGATGCAGGTGCTGGAGATAGGGGTGTGAGCAGGTGGGTTTGGGCAGTGGTGACAGAGAGTGATGCAGGTGCTGGAGATAGGGGTGTGAGCAGGTGGGTTTGGGCAGTGGTGACAGAGAGTGATGCAGGTGCTGGAGATAGGGGTGTGAGCAGGTGGGTTTGGGCAGTGGTGACAGAGAGTGATGCAGGTGCTGGAGATAGGGGTGTGAGCAGGTGGGTTTGGGCAGTGGTGACAGAGAGCGATGCAGGTGCTGGAGATAGGGGTGTGAGCAGGTGGGTTTGGGCAGTGGTAACAGAGAGCGATGCAGGTGCTGGAGATAGGGGTGTGAGCAGGTGGGTTTGGGCAGTGGTGACAGAGAGCGATGCAGGTGCTGGAGATAGGGGTGTGAGCAGGTGGGTTTGGGCAGTGGTAACAGAGAGCGATGCAGGTGCTGGAGATAGGGGTGTGAGCAGGTGGGTTTGGGCAGTGGTGACAGAGAGTGATGCAGGTGCTGGAGATAGGGGTGTGAGCAGGTGGGTTTGGGTAGTGGTAACAGAGAGCGATGCAGGTGCTGGAGATAGGGGTGTGAGCAGGTGGGTTTGGGCAGTGGTGACAGAGAGTGATGCAGGTGCTGGAGATAGGGGTGTGAGCAGGTGGGTTTGGGTAGTGGTAACAGAGAGCGATGCAGGTGCTGGAGATAGGGGTGTGAGCAGGTGGGTTTGGGCAGTGGTGACAGAGAGTGATGCAGGTGCTGGAGATAGGGGTGTGAGCAGGTGGGTTTGGGCAGTGGTGACAGAGAGCGATGCAGGTGCTAGGGATAGGGGTGTGAGCAGGTGGGTTTGGGCAGTGGTGAAAGAGAGTGATGCAGGTGCTGGAGATAGGGGTGTGAGCAGGTGGGTTTGGGTAGTGGTAACAGAGAGCGATGCAGGTGCTGGAGATAGGGGTGTGAGCAGGTGGGTTTGGGCAGTGGTGACAGAGAGTGATGCAGGTGCTGGAGATAGGGGTGTGAGCAGGTGGGTTTGGGCAGTGGTGACAGAGAGTGATGCAGGTGCTGGAGATAGGGGTGTGAGCAGGTGGGTTTGGGCAGTGGTAACAGAGAGCGATGCAGGTGCTGGAGATAGGGGTGTGAGCAGGTGGGTTTGGGTAGTGGTAACAGAGAGCGATGCAGGTGCTGGAAATAGGGGTGTGAGCAGGTGGGATTGGGCAGTGGTAACAGAGAGCGATGCAGGTGCTGGAGATAGGGGTGTGAGCAGGTGGGTTTGGGCAGTGGTGACAGAGAGTGATGCAGGTGCTGGAGATAGGGGTGTGAGCAGGTGGGTTTGGGTAGTGGTGACAGAGAGTGATGCAGGTGCTGGAGATAGGGGTGTGAGCAGGTGGGTTTGGGCAGTGGTGACAGAGAGCGATGCAGGTGCTGGAGATAGGGGTGTGAGCAGGTGGGTTTGGGCAGTGGTAACAGAGAGCGATGCAGGTGCTGGAGAAAGGGGTGTGAGCAGGTGGGTTTGGGTAGTGGTAACAGAGAGCGTGCAGGTGCTGGAAATAGGGGTGTGAGCAGGTGGGATTGGGCAGTGGTAACAGAGTGCAGGTGCTGGAGATAGGGGTGTGAGCAGGTGGGTTTGGGCAGTGGTGACAGAGAGCGATGCAGGTGCTGGAGATAGGGGTGTGAGCAGGTGGGTTTGGGCAGTGGTAACAGAGAGCGATGCAGGTGCTGGAGATAGGGGTGTGAGCAGGTGGGTTTGGGCAGTGGTGACAGAGAGTGATGCAGGTGCTGGAGATAGGGGTGTGAGCAGGTGGGTTTGGGTAGTGGTAACAGAGAGCGATGCAGGTGCTGGAGATAGGGGTGTGAGCAGGTGGGTTTGGGCAGTGGTGACAGAGAGTGATGCAGGTGCTGGAGATAGGGGTGTGAGCAGGTGGGTTTGGGCAGTGGTAACAGAGAGCGATGCAGGTGCTGGAGATAGGGGTGTGAGCAGGTGGGTTTGGGCAGTGGTAACAGAGAGCGATGCAGGTGCTGGAGATAGGGGTGTGAGCAGGTGGGTTTGGGCAGTGGTAACAGAGAGCGATGCAGGTGCTGGAAATAGGGGTGTGAGCAGGTGGGATTGGGCAGTGGTAACAGAGAGCGATGCAGGTGCTGGAGATAGGGGTGTGAGCAGGTGGGTTTGGGCAGTGGTGACAGAGAGTGATGCAGGTGCTGGAGATAGGGGTGTGAGCAGGTGGGTTTGGGCAGTGGTGACAGAGAGCGATGCAGGTGCTGGAGATAGGGGTGTGAGCAGGTGGGTTTGGGCAGTGGTAACAGAGAGCGATGCAGGTGCTGGAGATAGGGGTGTGAGCAGGTGGGTTTGGGCAGTGGTGACAGAGAGCGATGCAGGTGCTGGAGATAGGGGTGTGAGCAGGTGGGTTTGGGCAGTGGTAACAGAGAGCGATGCAGGTGCTGGAGATAGGGGTGTGAGCAGGTGGGTTTGGGCAGTGGTGACAGAGAGTGATGCAGGTGCTGGAG
>NW_026283438.1:30000-42500 GCF_023373465.1 Oncorhynchus keta | reverse complement strand
CTGGGTGAAACAATGCACAGTGGGCCAGAGCATAAACTGGGTGAAACAATGCACAGTGGGCCAGAGCATAAACTGGGTGAAACAATGCACAGTGGGCCAGAGCATAAACTGGGTGAAACAATGCACAGTGGGCCAGAGCATAAACTGGGGGAAACAATGCACAGTGGGCCAGAGCATAAACTGGGGAAACAATGCACAGTGGGCCAGAGCATAAACTGGGGAAACAATGCACAGTGGGCCAGAGCATAAACTGGGAAACAATGCACAGTGGGCCAGAGCATAAACTGGGTGAAACAATGCACAGTGGGCCAGAGCATAAACTGGGTAAACAATGCACAGTTAAACTGGGGAAACAATGCACAGTGGGCCAGAGCATAAACTGGGTGAAACAATGCACAGTGGGCCAGAGCATAAACTGGGAAACAATGCACAGTGGGCCAGAGCATAAACTAAACAATGCACAGTGGGCCAGAGCATAAACTGGCACAGTGAAAAACAATGCACAGTGGGCCAGAGCATAAACTGGGTGAAACAATGCACAGTGGGCCAGAGCATAAACTGGGTGAAACAATGCACAGTGGGCCAGAGCATAAACTGGGTGAAACAATGCACAGTGGGCCAGAGCATAAACTGGGTGAAACAATGCACAGTGGCCCAGAGCATAAACTGGGTGAAACAATGCACAGTGGGCCAGAGCATAAACTTTAAACAATGCACAGTGGGCCAGAGCATAAACTGGGTGAAACAATGCACAGTGGGCCAGAGCATAAACTGGGGAAACAATGCACAGTGGGCCAGAGCATAAACTGGGGAAACAATGCACAGTGGGCCAGAGCATAAACTGGGGAAACAATGCACAGTGGGCCAGAGCATAAACTGGGTGAAACAATGCACAGTGGGCCAGAGCATAAACTGGGTGAAACAATGCACAGTGGGCCAGAGCATAAACTGGGTGAAACAATGCACAGTGGGCCAGAGCATAAACTGGGTGAAACAATGCACAGTGGGCCAGAGCATAAACTGGGTGAAACAATGCACAGTGGGCCAGCATAAACTGTAAACAATTCCAGAGCATAAATGGGTCAATGCACAGTGGGCCAGAGCATAAACTGGGTGAAACAATGCACAGTGGGCCAGAGCATAAACTGGGTGAATGCACTGTATTCCACAGTGGGCCAGAGCATAAACTGTCATGGTTGCACAGTGGGCCAGAGCATAAACTGGGGAAACAATGCACAGTTCCAGAGCATAAATGGGAAACAATGCACAGTGGGCCAGAGCATAAACTGGGGAAACAATGCACAGTGGTCCAGAGCATAAACTGGGTGAAACAATGCACAGTGGGCCAGAGCATCCAAAAAAACCCCACCGCAAACTTGTATCTCAAACAGACCGTTTAGGAAAATGCTTGATATTTCCTCATAGAGGATGATGTCATCCTCCTGTGGAGGATGAGCTGGCCAATCAGCGCTCTCCTCACATGAGTATGTTTTCTGACCTCTGTACGCACACAAGTATTTTTAACATACTTAATTACACATTTTTCGGAAGGAAAACTGATTATAAGTCAAACTGTATTTCATAGAAATCTGGAAAAACTGGACAGTCACTTTAACAACAACTTCCAAACCGTGACTGATCAGCTCACTTTATACTGCTAACTGTTTCAGCTGTATTCCTTAATGTCATGGTTCCAGTCCAATCAGCTGTATTCCTAAATGTCATGGTTCCAGTCCGATCAGCTGTATTCCTAAATGTCATGGTTCCAGTCCAATCAGCTGTATTCCTAAATGTCATGGTTCCAGTCCTAAATGTCATGGTTCCAGTCCGATCAGCTGTAGTCCTAAATGTCATGGTTCCAGTCCAATCAGCTGTATTCCTAAATGTCATGGTTCCAGTCCTAAATGTCATGGTTCCAGTCCGATCAGCTGTATTCCTAAATGTCATGGTTCCAGTCCTAAATGTCATGGTTCCAGTCCAATCAGCTGTAGTCCTAAATGTCATGGTTCCAGTCCAATCAGCTGTATTCCTAAATGTCATGGTTCCAGTCCTAAATGTCATGGTTCCAGTCCAATCAGCTGTAGTCCTAAATGTCATGGTTCCAGTCCAATCAGCTGTATTCCTAAATGTCATGGTTCCAGTCCTAAATGTCATGGTTCCAGTCCGATCAGCTGTATTCCTAAATGTCATGGTTCCAGTCCTAAATGTCATGGTTCCAGTCCAATCAGCTGTAGTCCTAAATGTCATGGTTCCAGTCCAATCAGCTGTATTCCTAAATGTCATGGTTCCAGTCCTAAATGTCATGGTTCCAGTCCAATCAGCTGTAGTCCTAAATGTCATGGTTCCAGTCCAATCAGCTGTATTCCTAAATGTCATGGTTCCAGTCCAATCAGCTGTATTCCTAAATGTCATGGTTCCAGTCCAATCAGCTGTATTCCTAAATGTCATGGTTCCAGTCCAATCAGCTGTATTCCTAAATGTCATGGTTCCAGTCCTAAATGTCATGGTTCCAGTCCGATCAGCTGTATTCCTAAATGTCATGGTTCCAGTCCTAAATGTCATGGTTCCAGTCCAATCAGCTGTATTCCTAAATGTCATGGTTCCAGTCCTAAATGTCATGGTTCCAGTCCAATCAGCTGTATTCCTAAATGTCATGGTTCCAGTCCGATCAGTTATGTGCGTAGAGCAGGACATGACAAAGCATCGTACTAAAGTCAGACCTAGTAGAACACACCACTGAACCGGCCTGGCTAGATCTGCTGATGTACTATCGAACCCCAATCCAACGGGTCAAGTACTTGAAAGTGACCGACGCATTAGTTTCATCACGTACAGTAGTGAACTAATCTGCACAGACTAATCTGCACCGACATACTGTTTATTTTATTTGACCTTTATGTAACTGGGCAAGTCAGTTAAGAATTCTTCTTTTCAATGATGGCCTGGGAACAGTGGGTTAACTGCCTGTTCAGGGGCAGAACGACAGATTTGTACCTTGTCAGCTCGGGGATTTGAACTTGCAACCTTTCGGTTACTAGTTCAACGCTCTAACCACTAGGCTACCCTGCCCACCCGACATACTGTAGTTGGCACACGTAAAGAATTCAATATCACATGATGGTAGGGATCTGTAATCTGTCCCTGTCAACTCGGATGAGGTAACCCAACACCATCCTAACACACCCATCAGTTAGATGATGTGAACCCAGACAGCATCCCAAATGGCACCCTATTCTCTATTTAGTGCACTACTTTTGAACAGGTCCCATAGGGGAAATAGGGTGCCATTTGTGACGAATGCCCTCTCCGGCGCTGCTGTTGCTAGGTGGCTCTCGCTGCGTTTAACTGACGGTAACAGAAATAGCTTGTCCTTCTCTTCCCAGTTCCCAGTCAGTGCAGTCATCCATCCCGGTACTCATGTTTCACCCAACAGATGTCATTCTATCACACATCACTGGTGTTAATTCCCCAACCATGAGAAACAGCACCCATAATCATAGCCATCGTTCATCGGCACCTAGAACAACAATGCGCTAGAGCTATCCTAGTACATCTGTCATGGTGTTATCACTATCCTAGTACATCTGTCATGGTGTTATCACTATCCTAGTACATCTGTCATGATGTTATCACTATCCTAGTACATCTGTCATGGTGTTATCACTATCCTAGTACATCTGTCATGGTGTTATCACTATCCTAGTACATCTGTCATGATGTTATCACTATCCTAGTTACATCTGTCATCTGTCATGTGTTATCACTATCCTAGTACATCTGTCATGGTGTTATCACTATCCTAGTACATCTGTCATGATGTTATCACTATCCTAGTACATCTGTCATGGTGTTATCACTATCCTAGTACATCTGTCATGGTGTTATCACTATCCTAGTACATCTGTCATGATGTTATCACTATCCTAGTACATCTGTCATGGTGTTATCACTATCCTAGTACATCTGTCATGGTGTTATCACTATCCTAGTACATCTGTCATGATGTTATCACTATCCTAGTACATCTGTCATGGTGTTATCACTATCCTAGTACATCTGTCATGGTGTTATCACTATCCTAGTACATCTGTCATGATGTTATCACTATCCTAGTACATCTGTCATGGTGTTATCACTATCCTAGTACATCTGTCATGGTGTTATCACTATCCTAGTACATCTGTCATGGTGTTATCACTATCCTAGTACATCTGTCATGGTGTTATCACTATCCTAGTACATCTGTCATGATGTTATCACTATCCTAGTACATCTGTCATGGTGTTATCACTATCCTAGTACATCTGTCATGGTGTTATCACTATCCTAGTACATCTGTCATGGTGTTATCACTATCCTAGTACATCTGTCATGGTGTTATCTAACTGTCATGGTGTTATCACTATCCTAGTACATCTGTCATGGTGTTATCACTATCCTAGTACATCTGTCATGGTGTTATCACTATCCTAGTACATCTGTCATGGTGTTATCACTATCCTAGTACATCTGTCATGGTGTTATCACTATCCTAGTACATCTGTCATGGTGTTATCACTATCCTAGTACATCTGTCATGGTGTTATCACTATCCTAGTACATCTGTCATGGTGTTATCACTATCCTAGTACATCTGTCATGGTGTTATCACTATCCTAGTACATCTGTCATGGTGTTATCACTATCCTAGTACATCTGTCATGGTGTTATCACTATCCTAGTACATCTGTCATGGTGTTATCACTATCCTAGTACATCTGTCATGGTGTTATCACTATCCTAGTACATCTGTCATGGTGTTATCACTATCCTAGTACATGTCATGGTGTTATCACTATCCTAGTACATCTGTCATGTCATGGTGTTATCACTATCCTAGTACATCTGTCATGGTGTTATCACTATCCTAGTACATCTGTCATGGTGTTATCACTATCCTAGTACATCTGTCATGATGTTATCACTATCCTAGTACATCTGTCATGGTGTTATCACTATCCTAGTACATCTGTCATGGTGTTATCACTATCCTAGTACATCTGTCATGGTGTTATCACTATCCTAGTACATCTGTCATGGTGTTATCACTATCCTAGTACATCTGTCATGGTGTTATCACTATCCTAGTACATCTGTCATGATGTTATCACTATCCTAGTACATCTGTCATGGTGTTATCACTATCCTAGTACATATGTCATGGTGTTATCACTATCCTAGTACATCTGTCATCACTATCCTAGTACAGCTGTCATGTGTTATCACTATCCTAGTACATCTGTCATGGTGTTATCACTATCCTAGTACATCTGTCATGGTGTTATCATATCCTAGTACATCTGTGTTATCACTATCCTAGTACATCTGGTCATGGTGTTTATCGCTATCCTAGTACAGCTGTCATCATGGTGTTATCGTGTATCTGAGTACAGCTGTCATGGTGTTATCACTATCCTAGTACATCTGTCATGGTGTTATCACTATCCTAGTACATCTGTCATGGTGCACTATCCTAGTACATCTGTCATGGTGTTATCACTATCCTAGTGACATCTGTCATGGTGTTATCACTGTCCTGTAAGCTGTCATGGTGTTATCAGAATCCTAGTACATCTGGGCATGGATCTAACTGTCATGGTGTTATCACTATCCTAGTACATCTGTCATGGTGTTATCACTATCCTAGTACATCTGTCATGGTGTTATCACTATCCTAGTACATCTGTCATGGTGTTATCACTATCCTAGTACAGCTGTCATGGTGTTATCACTATCCTAGTACATCTGTCATGGTGTTATCACTATCCTAGTACATCTGGCATGGTGTTATCACTATCCTAGTACATCTGTCATGGTGTTATCACTATCCTAGTACATCTGTCATGGTGTTATCACTATCCTAGTACATCTGTATAACAACTGTCAT
The DNA here is from genome assembly GCF_023373465.1 of Oncorhynchus keta. Classification (NCBI taxonomy): domain Eukaryota; kingdom Metazoa; phylum Chordata; class Actinopteri; order Salmoniformes; family Salmonidae; genus Oncorhynchus; species Oncorhynchus keta. The sequence continues at coordinate 36,574 of NW_026283438.1, read as the reverse complement.
GGTGTTATCACTATCCTAGTACATCTGTCATGGTGTTATCACTATCCTAGTAATCTGTCAGCTGGTGTTATCACTATCCTAGTACATCTGTCATAGTGTTATCAATATCCTAGTACATCTGTCATGGATCTAACTGTCATGTGAATGTCGATAGTGTAGCTGAGAAGCTGTTACACAGGGCCCTGGATCTAACTGTCATGTGAATGTCGATAGTGTAGCTGAGAAGCTGTTACACAGGGCCCTGGATCTAACTGTCATGTGAATGTCGATAGTGTAGCTGAGAAGCTGTTACACAGGGCCCTGGATCTAACTGTCATGTGAATGTCGATAGTGTAGCTGAGAAGCTGTTACACAGGGCCCTGGATCTAACTGTCATGTGCTGGAGGTCTGGGATCAGAGGGCTGAATAGGGACTGGGGGATATCTAGTCAGTTGTAGAACTGAATGCATTCAACTGAAATGTGTCTTCCACATTTAACCCAACCCCTCTGAATCAGAAAGGTGCAGGGTAATGCCTTGATCGACATCCACGGCACCCAGGGAACAGTGGGTTAGGGGCAGGGGCAGATTTTTACCTTGTCAGCTCGGGGATTCGATCCAGAAATGTTTCAGTTACTGGCCCAATGCTCTAACCACTAGGCTACCTGCTGGTTACTGGCCCAATGCTCTAACCACTAGGCTACCTGCTGGTTACTGGCCCAACGCTCTAACCACTAGGCTACCTGCTGGTTACTGGCCCAACGCTCTAACCACTAGGCTACCTGCTGGTTACTGGCCCAACGCTCTAACCACTAGGCTACCTGCCACCCCAAAAGAGGGCTGAGCAGAGCTCTGACCAGAGGGCTGAACAATCTTGCCCCTCTGGGTACATGGCCCCAAGATAACGTAACTGTTACTGGGTGATGTCATGCCCTCTTTGAGAGAGGATAGACTTTCATGTCGGGTGTGGGGGGTGAAAGAGGAGGACTGACTATAGATTGTTGGGAGATGTTCCCCTCTGAGAGAGGAGAGAGGACTGACTATGGAAAGTTGGGAGATGTTCTCCCTCTGAGAGAGGAGAGACTGACTATGGGACATTGGGAGATGTTCCCTTTGAAGAGGAGACGTAACTGACTATGGGACATTGGGAGATGTTCTCCCTCTGAGAGAGGAGAGACTGACTATGGGACATTGGGAGATGTTCCCCCTCTGAGAGAGAGAGAGGACTGACTATGGGACATTGGGAGATGTTCCCCTCTGAGAGAGGAGAGACTGACTATGAGACATTGGGAGATGTTCCCCCTCTGAGAGAGGAGAGACTGACTATGGGACATTGGGAGATGTTCCCCCTCTGAGAGAGGAGAGAGGACTGACTATGGGACATTGGGAGATGTTCCCCCTCTGAGAGAGGAGAGACTGACTATGGGACATTGGGAGATGTTCTCCCTCTGAGAGAGGAGAGAGGACTGACTATGGGAAGTTGGGAGATGTTCTCCCTCTGAGAGAGGAGAGAGGACTGACTATGGGACATTGGGAGATGTTCCCCCTCTGAGAGAGGAGAGACTGACTATGGGACATTGGGAGATGTTCTCCCTCTGAGAGAGGAGAGAGGACTGACTATGGGAAGTTGGGAGATGTTCTCCCTCTGAGAGAGGAGAGAGGACTGACTATGGGACATTGGGAGCTGTTCCCCCTCTGAGAGAGGAGAGAGGACTGACTATGGGACGTTGAGAGATGTTCCCTCTGAGAGAGGAGAGACTGACTATGGGACATTGGGAGATGTTCTCCCTCTGAGAGAGGAGAGAGGACTGACTATGGGAAGTTGGGAGATGTTCTCCCTCTGAGAGAGGAGAGAGGACTGACTATGGGAAGTTGGGAGATGTTCTCCCTCTGAGAGAGGAGAGAGGACTGACTATGGGAAGTTGAGAGATGTTCCCCCTCTGAGAGAGGAGAGAGGACTGACTATAGGAAGTTGAGAGATGTTCTCCCTCTGAGAGAGGAGAGAGGACTGACTATAGGAAGTTGAGAGATGTTCTCCCTCTGAGAGAGGAGAGAGGACTGACTATGGGAAGTTGGGAGATGTTCTCCTCTGAGAGAGGAGAGAGGACTGACTATAGGAAGTTGGGAGATGTTCTCCTCTGAGAGAGGAGAGAGGACTGACTATAGGAAGTTGAGAGATGTTCTCCCTCTGAGAGAGGAGAGATGACTGACTATAGGAAGTTGGGAGATGTTCTCCCTCTGAGAGAGGAGAGAGGACTGACTATGGGACATTGGGAGATGTTCTCCCTCTGAGAGAGGAGAGAGGACTGACTATGGGACGTTGAGAGATGTTCCCTCTGAGAGAGGAGAGACTGACTATGGGACATTGGGAGATGTTCTCCCTCTGAGAGAGGAGAGAGGACTGACTATGGGAAGTTGGGAGATGTTCTCCCTCTGAGAGAGGAGAGAGGACTGACTATGGGATGTTGGGAGATGTTCTCCCTCTGAGAGAGGAGAGAGGACTGACTATGGGATGTTGGGAGATGTTCTCCCTCTGAGAGAGGAGAGAGGACTGACTATGGGATGTTGGGAGATGTTCTCCCTCTGAGAGAGGAGAGAGGACTGACTATGGGATGTTGGGAGATGTTCTCCCTCTGAGAGAGGAGAGAGGACTGACTATGGGATGTTGGGAGATGTTCCCCCTCTGAGAGAGGAGAGAGGACTGACTATGGGACATTGGGAGATGTTCTCCCTCTGAGAGAGGAGAGAGGACTGACTATAGGAAGTTGGGAGATGTTCTCCCTCTGAGAGAGGAGAGAGGACTGACTATGGGACATTGGGAGATGTTCCCCCTCTGAGAGAGGAGAGAGGACTGAATATGGGATGTTGGGAGCTGTTCCCCCTCTGAGAGAGGAGAGAGGACTGAATATGGGATGTTGGGAGCTGTTCCCCCTCTGAGAGAGGAGAGAGGACTGAATATGGGATGTTGGGAGCTGTTCCCCCTCTGAGAGAGGAGAGAGGACTGAATATGGGATGTTGGGAGCTGTTCCCCCTCTGAGAGAGGAGAGAGGACTGAATATGGGATGTTGGGAGCTGTTCCCCCTCTGAGAGAGGAGAGAGGACTGACTATGGGATGTTGGGAGATGTTCCCCTCTGAGAGAGGAGAGAGGACTGACTAGCTATGCTGAATTTGAACGACTGTTATCCACAGTCAGCGTATCTCTTAGTTGTCAATCAAATGTACTTGGCATCAATCAAATGTACTTGGCATCAATCAAATGTACTTGGCATCAATCAAATGAGCTGGCGGGACAGGCAGGAAAGTTCCCATTCAGTTGTCAAAACGTGTGTTGGGACAAGAATGCATTGGCAGGCGAGCTGCAGAAGGACGTGGAGGCTACAATTCCCCATCGTTTATCAGTGTGATTTTGACGGCCAACTAGCTGAAAACTTTTGAGAGGGTTTATCTAATGTTTCCTCGTTAGATTTGAGTTAATCTCGCTCTGGCTAGCATTAATTGTTGATCTTGTTATTGTTGATGTGCATAACTGAGGGAGAGAGAGAGTCTACCTTCTCATGGTTGTTTGATCAATAGGACTGTAAAGTTCCCAAATGTAAGAGGACTCTGGTGGTATTTATATATTTACAGAAATCCATTCAGGTGTATTTTGTGTCTCTTGGCGAATGCGTTCTAATGATCTAATGTCTCGCTGTTGCAACTGCCTGTAAACACACAGTCCAGTTCAAAGTGAATGATGACAGGCCCGACTGTCTGTAAACACACAGTCCAGTTCAAAGTGAATGATGACAGGCCCTACTGTCTGTAAACACACAGTCCAGTTCATAGTGCCTATCAACACACAGTCCAGTTCATAGTGAATGATGACAGGCCCTACTGCCTGTAAACACACAGTCCAGTTCATAGTGCCTATAAACACACAGTCCAGTTCATAGTGAATGATGACAGGCCCTACTGTCTGTAAACACACAGTCCAGTTCATAGTGAATGATGACAGGCCCTACTGCCTGTAAACACACAGTCCAGTTCATAGTGAATGATGACAGGCCCTACTGCCTGTAAACACACAGTCCAGTTCATAGTGAATGATGACAGGCCCTACTGCCTATAAACACACAGTCCAGTTCATAGTGAATGATGACAGGCCCTACTGCCTGTAAACACACAGTCCAGTTCATAGTGAATGATGACAGGCCCTACTGCCTGTAAACACACAGTCCAGTTCATAGTGAATGATGACAGGCCCTACTGCCTGTAAACACACAGTCCAGTTCATAGTGAATGATGACAGGCCCTACTGCCTGTAAACACACAGTCCAGTTCATAGTGAATGATGACAGGCCCTACTGCCTGTAAACACACAGTCCAGTTCATAGTGAATGATGACAGGCCCTACTGTCTGTAAACACACAGTCCAGTTCATAGTGAATGATGACAGGCCCTACTGCCTGTAAACACACAGTCCAGTTCAAAGTGCCTGTAAACACACAGTCCAGTTCATACTGCCTGTAAACACACAGTCCAGTTCATAGTGAATGATGACAGGCCCGACTGTCTGTAAACACACAGTCCAGTTCAAAGTGCCTGTAAACACACAGTCCAGTTCATAGTGAATGATAACAGGCCCTACTGCCTGTAAACACACAGTCCAGTTCATAGTGAATGATGACAGGCCCTACTGCCTGTAAACACACAGTCCAGTTCATAGTGAATGATGACAGGCCCGACTGTCTGTAAACACACAGTCCAGTTCAAAGTGAATGATGGCAGGCCCTACTGTCTGTAAACACACAGTCCAGTTCATAGTGAATGATGACAGGCCCTACTGCCTGTAAACACACAGTCCAGTTCAAAGTGCCTGTAAACACACAGTCCAGTTCATACTGCCTGTAAACACACAGTCCAGTTCATAGTGAATGATGACAGGCCCTACTGCCTGTAAACACACAGTCCAGTTCAAAGTGCCTGTAAACACACCGTCCAGTTCATACTGCCTGTAAACACACAGTCCAGTTCAAAGTGAATGATGACAGGCCCTACTGCCTGTAAACACACAGTCCAGTTCATAGTGAATGATGGCAGGCCCTACTGCCTATAAACACACAGTCCAGTTCATAGTGAATGATGGCAGGCCCTACTGCCTATAAACACACAGTCCAGTTCATAGTGAATGATGGCCTGTGTAAACACACAGTCCAGTTCATAGTGAATGATGACAGGCCCTACTGCCTGTAAACACACAGTCCAGTTCATAGTGAATGATGGCAGGCCCTACTGCCTGTAAACACACAGTCCAGTTCATAGTGAATGATGGCAGGCCCTACTGCCTGTAAACACACAGTCCAGTTCATAGTGAATGATGGCAGGCCCTACTGCCTGTAAACACACAGTCCAGTTCATAGTGAATGATGACAGGCCCTACTGCCTGTAAACACACAGTCCAGTTCATAGTGCCTGTAAACACACAGTCCAGTTCATAGTGAATGATGGCAGGCCCTACTGCCTGTAAACACACAGTCCAGTTCATAGTGAATGATGGCAGGCCCGTGCGGCAAATGGCATATTTGCATATAGGCCTACTGTAGATCTGATTGGCTATAGCACACCGGTCTGTGTAGACTCCGGTCCTGGACAAGACAGATGTTTTTATTAGGTTTTATTTACTGCCGTGTCTATTAGTTGTCCAAGCGGATGGCCACTTTCCCACTCTACATTGCTGTAGAATTTTCACAAATGCCTTACTATGCGACATTCCCAAACATTCTATTAATTTATGAAAAACGTGTAAATGATCATATCTAAATTCTTGTCAGAAAATTTTAAAAAATTTTTTTTTTTAAAGTTGTATATTTTTCCTGGGTGTTTTATGAACCGATTTGAATAAGATTTCATGTTGCTAAAACGCTGTCAGTTCCACTTTAAAGATGGAACTCCGCTGCCCCGCCCACCTGTGGGGAAAACAACCTGTGGTTACCTAGGTTACCCCATTGGCACACAGCAAAAAACTTGTTGACTTGTTTTAGTCAATTACAAAACGACATTTAAGAAAAGTACAACATGTCTAATGATTCATTTTTAACATTGTCTGCTTTCTCACTACTTAGAAAAACGTAATATTGTAGGGCTTCCCTCATGCCCCTTTTCACGAAGGTGCTAGCTAGCTACAGACCAAAACATTAAGCTAGCCAAGACCAACAACTTAAATAAACGGACTATAAAGCTACAAGTAGAGAGTTACAAACTAACTATACTAAACAGGTTAATTGTCTTACCTGTGATTCAATGTTTACTCTATCTACGTGTAGCCTACTTGGACTCCAAATAGCCTGAACTCTATCTACGTGTAGCCTACTTGGACTCCAAATAGCCTGAACTCTATCTACGTGTAGCCTACTTGGACTCCAAATAGCCTGAACTCTATCTACGTGTAGCCTACTTGGACTCCAAATAGCCTGAACTCTATCTACGTGTAGCCTACTTGGACTCCAAACAGCCTGAACTCTATCTACATGTAGCCTACTTGGACTCCAAATAGCCTGAACTCTATCTACATGTAGCCTACTTGGACTCCAAATAGCCTGAACTCTATCTACGTGTA
>NW_026283438.1:0-25000 GCF_023373465.1 Oncorhynchus keta | reverse complement strand
GTGTGTGTGTGTGTTTATATGTGGTGTGTTTATATATGGGTGTGTTTATATGTGTATATGTGTTATATATATATGTGTGTCTGTGTGTGTATGTGTTATATGTGTGTGTGTGTTTATATGTGGGTGTGTTTATATGTGTGGGTGTGTTTATGTGGGGTGTGTTTATGTGTGGGTGTGTGTTTATGTGTGGGTGTGTTTATATGTGGGTGTGTTTATGTGTGGGTGTGTTTATATGTGGGTGTGTTTATATGTGGGTGTGTTTATATGTGGGTGTGTTTATATGTGGGTGTGTTTATATGTGGGTGTGTTTATGTGTGGGTGTGTTTATATGTGGGTGTGTTTATATGTGGGTGTGTTTATATGTGGGTGTGTTTATATGTGGGTGTGTTTATATGTGGGTGTGTTTATATGTGGGTGTGTTTATATGTGGGTGTGTTTATATGTGGGTGTGTGTTTATGTGTTTTTGTTCAGCATTGATCAGATGGTTCATCAGCCTCTGGATGGATGAACATGGAATCAACTAGACATATTGTGGATGGGAGCCATTGGCTACAGTCGATAGTTCTATCAGGGTCAACTACTGTAACACGGTATTAACACTGTACCAGACAGTCTCAGCCCGGTGGTCCTCTGTGGCTACAGTCGATAGTTCTATCAGGGTCAACTACTGTAACACGGTATTAACACTGTACCAGACAGTCTCAGCCCGGTGGTCCTCTGTGGCTACAGTCGATAGTTCTATCAGGGCCAACTACTGTAACACGGTATTAACACTGTACCAGACAGTCTCAGCCCGGTGGTCCTCTGTGGCTACAGTCGATAGTTCTATCAGGGCCAACTACTGTAACACGGTATTAACACTGTACCAGACAGTCTCAGCCCGGTGGTCCTCTGTGGCTCAGTAGGTAGAGCATTGCGCTATGCCAGTAACGGGGTTTGATTCCCGCTGGGGCCACTGATACGGGAAATATATGCACACATGAAAGCAGCAGATAAATGATGTATATTATTTATAACCATTGATAATGGGGGGAGGGGGAGGTCGATACAGTTACATATCACAATATTATTTGGGGATGATTTTAAATCTAACTTTAGTTACTGTAGTTCCTGTAGGTATCATTAGTTCCTGTAGGTATCATTAGTTACTGTAGGTATCAGTAGTTCCTGTAGGTATCATTAGTTACTGTAGGTATCATTAGTTACTGTAGGTATCATTAGTTACTGTAGGTATCATTAGTTCCTGTAGGTATCATTAGTTACTGTAGGTATCATTAGTTACTGTAGGTATCAGTAGTTACTGTAGGTATCAGTAGTTCCTGTAGGTATCATTAGTTACTGTAGGTATCATTAGTTCCTGTAGCTACTGTGGGTATCATTAGTTACTGTAGGTATCAGTAGTTAGTGTAGGTTTCAGTAGTTACTGTAGGTATCATTAGTTCCTGTAGGTATCATTAGTTCCTGTAGCTACTGTAGGTATCATTAGTTACTGTAGGTATCAGTAGTTCCTGTAGCTACTGTAGGTATCATTAGTTACTGTAGGTATCAGTAGTTACTGTAGGTATCATTAGTTCCTGTAGGTATCATTAGTTACTGTAGCCTCCTCCCTAAGTTTGTTTTACTCACTGCTTTAGCACACTCTGCTAACCCTGATGTCCTTGCCGTGTCTGAATCCTGGCTCAGGAAGGCCACCAAAAATTCAGAGATTTCCATACCCAACTATAACATCTTCCGTCAAGATAGAACTGCCAAAGGGGGCGGAGTCGCAGTCTACTGCAGAGATAGCCTGCAAAGTAATGTCATACTTTCCAGGTCCATACCCAAACAGTTTGAACTACTAATTTTGAAAATTACTCTCTCCAGAAACAAGTCTCTCACTGTTGCCGCCTGCTACCGACCCCCGTCAGCTCCCAGCTGTGCCCTGGACACCATTTGTGAATTGATCGCCCCCATCTAGCTTCAGAGTTTGTTCTGTTAGGTGACCTAAACTGGGATATGCTTAACACCCCGGCAGTCCTACAATCTAAGCTAGATGCCCTCAATCTCACTCAAATCATCAAGGAACCCACCAGGTACAACCCTAACTCTGTAAACAAGGGCACCCTCATAGACGTCATCCTGACCAACTGGCCCTCCAAATATACCTCCGCTGTCTTCAACCAGGATCTCAGCGATCACTTCATCGCCTGTATCCGCCACGGAGCCGCAGTCAAACGACCACCCCTCATCACTGTCAAACGCTCCCTAAAACACTTCTGTGAGCAGGCCTTTCCTCTGTCGACCTGGCCCGTGTATCCTGGAAGGACATTGACCTCATCCCGTAGTTGAGGATGCCTGGTCATTCAAAAGTAACTTCCTCACCATTTTAGATAAGCATGCTCCGTTCAAAAAATGCAGAACCAAGAACAGATACAGCCCTTGGTTCATTAGACCTGACTGCCCTCGACCAGCACAAAAACATCCTGTGGCGGACTGCAATAGCATCGAATAGCCCCGTGATATGCAACTGTTCAGGGAAGTCAGGAACCAATACACGCAGTCAGTCAGGAAAGCTAAGGCCAGCTTCTTCAGGCAGAAGTTTGCATCCTGTAGCTCCAACTCCAAAAGTTCTGGGACACTGTAAGTCCATGGAGAACAAGAGCACCTCCTCCCAGCTGCCCACTGCACTGAGGCTAGGAAACACGGTCTCCACCGATAAATCCATGATTATCGAAAACTTAATAAGCACTTCTCAACGGCTGGCCATGCCTTCCGCCTGGCTACTCCAACCTCGGCCAACAGCTCCGCCCCGTAGTTCCTCACCCAAGCCTCTCCAGGTTCTCCTTTACCCAAATCCAGATAGCAGATGTTCTGAAAGAGCTGCAAAACCTGGACCCGTAGCTGGGCTTGATAATCTGGACCCGCTATTTCTGAAACTATCTGTTCCATTGTAGCAACCCCTATTACCAGCCTGTTCAACCTCTCTTTCATATCGTCTGAGATCCCCAAGGATTGGAAAGCTGCCGGTCATCCCCTCTTCAAAGGGGAGACACCCTGGACCCAAACTGCTATAGACCTATATCCATCCTGCCCTGCCTATCTAAGGTCTTCGAAAGCCAAGTCAACTGTAACAGGTCACTGACCATCTCGAATCCCACCGTACCTTCTCCGTGTGCAATCTGGTTTCCGAGCCGGTCAGGGTGCACCTCAGCCACACTCAAGGTACTGAATGATATCATAACCGCCATCGATAAAAGACAGTACTGTAGCCGTTTCATCGACCTCGCCAAGGCTTTCGACTCTGTCAATCACCAAATTCTTATCGGCAGACTCAACAGCCTAGTTATGACTGCCTTGCCTGGTTCACCAATTACTTTGCAGACAGAGTTCAGTGTGTCAAATCGTAGGGCATGCTGTCCGGTCCTCTGGCAGTCTCTATGGGGTGCCACAGGGTTCAATTCTCGGGCCGACTCTTTTCTCTGTATATATCAATGATGTTGCTCTTGCTGTATCAGTTACTGTAGCTTCCCTGATCCACCTCTACGCAGACGACACCATTCTATATACTTTCGGCCCGTCATTGGTTACTGTGCTATCCAACCTCCAAACGAGCTTCAATGCCATACAGCACTCCTTCCGTGGCCTCCAACTGCTCTTAAACGCGAGTAAAACCAAATGCATGCTTTTCAACTGATCGCTGCCTGCACCCGCATGCCCGACTAGCATCACCACCCTGGATGGTTCCAACCTTGAATATGTGGACATCTATAAGTACCTAGGTGTCTGGCTAGACTGCAAACTCTCCTTCCAGACTCACATCAAACATCTCCAATCAAAAATCAAATCCAGAGTCGGCATTCTATTCCGCATTCACCCACGCTGCCAAGCTACCCTAGTAAAACTGACTATCCTACCGATCCTCGACTTCGGCGATGTCATCTACAAAATGGCTTCCAACACTCTACTCAGCAAACTGGATGCAGTCTATCACAGTGCCATCCGTTTTGTCACTAAAGCACCTTATACCACCCACCACTTACTTGTATGCTCTAGTCGGCTGGCCCTCAGGTATCATAGTTACTGTAGGTATCAGACCCACTGGCTCCAGGTCATCTACAAGTCCATGCTAGGTAAAGCTCCGCCTTATCTCAGTTCACTGGTCACGATGGCAACACCCATCCGTAGCACGCGCTCCAGCAGGTGTATCTCACTGATCATCCCTAAAGCCAACACCTCATTTGGGTATCGTTCCAGTACTCTGCTGCCTGTGACTGGAACGTATTGCAAAATCGCTGAAGTAGACTTTTATCTCCCTCACCAACTTCAAACATCAGCTATCCGAGCAGCTAACCGAGTCGCTGCAGCTGTACATAGTCTATTGGTAAATAGCTCACCCTTTTTCACCTACCTCATTCCCATACTGTTTTTATTTATTTACTTTTTTGCTCTTTTGCACACCAATATCTCTACCTGTACATGCCCATCTGATCATTTATCACTCCAGTGTTAATCTGCAAAATTGTAGTTACTGTAGGTCCTCATGCCTAGTTACTTGTATATAGACTGCCCATTTTTTTTACTGTAGTTATTGACTTGCTAATTGTTTACTCCATGTGTAACTCTGTGTTGTCTGTTCACACTGCTATGCTTTATCTTGGCCAGGTCGCAGTTGCAAATGAGAACTTGTTCTCAACTAGCCTACCTGGTTAAATAAAGGTGAAATAAAAAAATAAAAAAATAAAATAAAAAGGTATCATTAGTTACTGTAGCTACTGTAGGTATCATTAGTTACTGTAGGTATCAGTAGTTCCTGTAGGTATCATTAGTTACTGTAGGTATCAGTAGTTCCTGTAGGTATCATTAGTTCCTGTAGGTATCATAAGTTACTGTAGGTATCATTAGTTACTGTAGCTAATGTAGGTATCATTAGTTACTGTAGGTATCAGTAGTTCCTGTAGGTATCATTAGTTAATGTAGGTATCAGTAGTTACTGTAGGTATCATTAGTTACTGTAGGTATCATTAGTTACTGTAGCTACTGTAGGTATCATTAGTTACTGTAGGTATCAGTAGTTCCTGTAGGTATCATTAGTTACTGTAGGTATCAGTAGTTCCTGTAGGTATCATTAGTTACTGTAGGTATCAGTAGTTACTGTAGGTATCATTAGTTACTGTAGGTATCATTAGTTACTGTAGGTAGCATTAGTTACTGTAGGTATCAGTAGTTCCTGTAGGTATCAGTAGTTACTGTAGGTATCAGTAGTTACTGTAGTTCCTGTAGGTATCATTAGTTACTGTAGGTATCAGTAGTTACTGTAGGTATCAGTAGTTCCTGTATGTATCATTAGTTACTGTAGGTATCATTAGTTACTGTAGGTATCAGTAGTTCCTGTAGGTATCATTAGTTCCTGTAGGTATCATTAGTTACTGTAGGTATCAGTAGTTCCTGTAGGTATCATTAGTTACTGTAGCTACTGTAGGTATCAGTAGTTCCTGTAGCTACTGTAGGTATCATTAGTTACTGTAGGTATCATTAGTTACTGTAGGTATCATTAGTTACTGTAGCTACTGTAGGTATCAGTAGTTCCTGTAGCTACTATAGGTATCATTAGTTACTGTAGGTATCATTAGTTACTGTAGGTATCAGTAGTTACTGTAGGTACTGTAGGCATCATTAGTTACTGTAGGTATCATTAGTTACTGTAGGTATCAGTAGTTACTGTAGGTATCATTAGTTACTGTAGGTATCATTAGTTCTGTAGGTATCATTAGTTACTGTATCATTAGTTACTGTAGGTATCAGTAGCTACTGTAGGTATCATTAGTTACTGTAGGTATCATTAGTTACTGTAGGTATCATAGTTACTGTAGGTATCAAAACTGTAGGTATCATTAGTTACTGTAGGTATCATTAGTTACTGTAGGTATCTAGTTACTGTAGGTATCATTAGTTACTGTAGGTATCATTAGTTACTGTAGGTAGCATTAGTTACTGTAGGTATCATTAGTTACTGTAGGTATCATTAGTTACTGTAGGTATCATTAGTTACTGTAGGTATCATTAGTTACTGTAGGTATCATTAGTTACTGTAGGTACTGTAGTAGGTACTGTAGTATCATTAGTTACTGTAGGTATCATTAGTTACTGTAGGTAGTTACTGTATCATTAGTTACTGTAGGTATCATTAGTTACTGTAGCTACTGTAGGTATCATTAGTTACTGTAGGTATCATTAGTTACTGTAGGTATCATTAGTTACTGTACTGTTCCTGTAGGTATCATTAGTTACTGTAGGTATCATTAGTTACTGTAGGTATCATTAGTTACTGTAGCTACTGTTCCTGTAGGTATCATTAGTTACTGTAGGTATCATTAGTTACTGTAGGTATCATTAGTTACTGTAGGTATCATTAGTTACTGTAGGTATCATGTAGGTATCATTAGTTACTGTAGGTATCATTAGTTACTGTAGGTATCATTAGTTACTGTAGCTACTGTAGGTATCATTAGTTACTATCATTAGTTACTGTAGGTATCAGTAGTTCTGTAGGTATCATTAGTTACTGTAGGTATCATTAGTTACTGTAGCTATCTGTTACTGTAGGTATCAGTAGTTACTGTAGGTATCATTAGTTACTGTAGGTATCATTAGTTCCTGTAGGTATCATTAGTTACTGTAGGTATCATTAGTTACTGTAGGTATCATTAGTTACTGTAGGTATCATTAGTTACTGTAGGTATCATTAGTTACTGTAGGTATCATTAGTTACTGTAGGTATCATTAGTTACTGTAGGTATCATTAGTTACTGTAGGTATCATTAGTTACTGTAGGTATCATTAGTTACTGTAGGTATCAGTAGTTACTGTAGCTACTGTAGGTATCATTAGTTACTGTAGGTATCATTAGTTACTGTAGCTACTGTAGGTATCATTAGTTACTGTAGGTATCATTAGTTACTGTAGCTACTGTAGGTATCATTAGCTACTGTAGGTATCATTAGTTACTGTAGGTATCATTAGTTACTGTAGCTACTGTAGGTATCATTAGTTACTGTAGGTATCATTAGTTACTGTAGGTATCATTAGTTACTGTAGCTACTGTAGGTATCATTAGTTACTGTAGTTACTGTAGGTATCATTAGTTACTGTAGGTATCATTAGTTACTGTAGGTATCATTAGTTACTGTAGCTACTGTAGGTATCATTAGTTACTGTAGCTACTGTAGGTATCATTAGTTACTGTAGGTATCATTAGTTACTGTAGGTATCATTAGCTACTGTAGGTATCAGTAGTTCCTGTAGGTATCATTAGTTACTGTAGGTATCATTAGCTAATGTAGGTATCATTAGTTACTGTAGGTATCATTAGCTACTGTAGGTATCATTAGTTACTGTAGGTATCATTAGTTACTGTAGGTATCATTAGTTACTGTAGGTATCATTAGCTACTGTAGGTATCATTAGTTACTGTAGGTATCATTAGTTACTGTAGGTATCATTAGCTACTGTAGGTATCATTAGCTACTGTAGGTATCATTAGTTACTGTAGGTATCATTAGCTACTGTAGGTATCATTAGTTACTGTAGGTATCATTAGTTAGCGTTAGTCGGTTCCTGCGCCAAAACTCCTGTATTCTTCATCCTATAGCTGGTTCTCCATCTTCTTTTTAAATAGTAAGCCAACATGTTTTCAGAACATTTCTCTGGGTGATCAAAACTAACTTTCTCTCAACACTGAGTGTACAAAACATTAGCAACACCCACCCTCAGTTCGTCGGGACATGGACTCTACAAGGTGTCGAAAGAGTTCTGGCCCATGTTGACTTCGATGCTTCCCACAGTTATGTCAAGTTGGCTGGATGTCGTTTGGGCAGTGGATCATTCTTGATTCACACAGGAAACTGTTGAGTGTGAAAAACCCAGCAGCGTTGCAGTTCTTGACACATTCAAACCGGTGCGCCTGGCACCTACTACCATACCCTGTTCAAAGGCACTTAAATATTTGGTCTTGCCCATTCACCCTCTGAATGGCACACACACTTATCTTTATTTAACATGTTTCCTACCCTTCATCTACACTGATTTAACCTGTTTCCTACCCTTCATCTACACTGATTTAACCTGTTTCCTACCCTTCATCTACACTGATTTAACCTGTTTCCTACCCTTCATCTACACTGATTTAACCTGTTTCCTACCCTTCATCTACACTGATTTAACCTGTTTCCTACCCTTCATCTACACTGATTTAACCTGTTTCCTACCCTTCATCTACACTGATTTAACCTGTTTCCTACCCTTCATCTACACTGATTTAACCTGTTTCCTACCCTTCATCTACACTGATTTAACCTGTTTCCTACCCCTTCATCTACACCGATTTAACCTGTTTCCTACCCCTTCATCTACACTGATTTAACCTGTTTCCTACCCCTTCATCTACACTGATTTAACCTGTTTCCTACCCCTTCATCTACACTGATTTAACCGGTTTCCTACCCCTTCATCTACACTGATTTAACCGGTTTCCTACCCCTTCATCTACACCGATTTAACCTGTTTCCTACCCCATCATCTAAACCGATTTAACCTGTTTCCTACCCTTCATCTACACTGATTTAACCTGTTTCCTACCCCTTCATCTACACCGATTTAACCTGTTTCCTACCCTTCATCTACACCGATTTAACCTGTTTCTTACCCTTCATCTACACTGATTTAACCTGTTTCCTACCCTTCATCTACACCGATTTAACCTGTTTCCTACCCTTCATCTACACTGATTTAACCTGTTTCCTACCCTTCATCTACACTGATTTAACCTGTTTCATACCCTTCATCTACACTGATTTAACCTGTTTCCTACCCTTCATCTACACTGATTTAACCTGTTTCCTACCCTTCATCTACACTGATTTAACCTGTTTCCTACCCTTCATCTACACTGATTTAACCTGTTTCCTTCCCTTCATCTACACTGATTTAACCTGTTTCCTACCCCTTCATCTACACTGATTTAACCTGTTTCCTACCCCTTCATCTACACTGATTTAACCTGTTTCCTACCCTTCATCTACACTGATTTAACCTGTTTCCTACCCTTCATCTACACTGATTTAACCTGTTTCCTACCCTTCATCTACACTGATTTAACCTGTTTCCTACCCTTCATCTACACTGATTTAACCTGTTTCCTACCCTTCATCTACACTGATTTAACCTGTTTCCTACCCTTCATCTACACTGATTTAACCTGTTTCATACCCTTCATCTACACTGATTGAAGTGGATGTTATATTTTACTATGTAAGCGGGTTAAGAACAAATTCTTATTTACAATGACGGCCTAGGAAAAGTGGGTTAACTGTCTTGTTCAGGGGCAGAACGACAGATTTTTGTCAGCTCTGGGAATCGATCTAGCAACCTTTTGGTTATTGGCCCAACGCTCTAACCACTAGGCTACCTGCCGCCCCAATTTAACAAGTGACATCAATAAGCTTAGCTTTCACTTGGATCCACCTGGTCAAAGTCTATGTCATGGAAAGAGCAGGTGTTCTTAATGTTTTGTCAACTCAGTGACCAATATGTTTGAAACATCAAATCTTATTAAAATCGCAATAACCAATAACAATAATATGCTCATGAAAATGTATCAAAACTGTCCCTTATAAGTCTGAAAATGTTTGTGAATTTGGTTAAGCAAAATGTAACTCTTCCAGATCAATATTGTTCAGAAAAGTATTTGTTATTTTCTTCTTCAGTCCATGGAGAAATACAGTCTGTTTGAGAGCACCAACATCATTTTAAACCAGAAACTACAGTAAGAGAAAGAACAACATTCAGGACCTTTCAGGCTACGGAACTGATTCCCTCACTCAGAGTACGCAGAACAGAATAGCATTGTCCTCATATGGTTGGTTTGTCATTTACAATGAACAAACAGATCTGGGACCCGGCTGATAGTACAGTAAAGTATACAGTACTAGTGTGTGTGTGTGTGGGGTGTGTGAGTGTGTGTGTGTGTGTGTGTGTGTGTGTGTGTGTGTGTGTGTGTGTGTGTGTGTGTGTGTGTGTGTGTGCGTGCGTGTGTGCGTGTGTGCACAAGCATGTCTGTAATTACCTCAGAGTGAGAAAACAATGTCTCTTTAATGAATGATCACATTGTTCTTATGCTGAACAGTGGTGCTCTATTCTTCTGCCCCTGTCTGCCCCTGGGGGGGTAATGTAATGTAGGGGATATTACACACACAAACACACCGCACAAATACACATAAAACAACATAGACAAAGACGCAACCAGAGTTCAACAGGGGTTAGACAGGTTAGGAGAACCAGGTGGTTCAGAGTTCAACAGGGTTAGACAGGTTAGGAGAACCAGGTGGTTCAGAGGTCAACAGGGTTAGACAGGTTAGGAGAACCAGGTGGTTCAGAGTTCAACAGGGTTAGACAGGTTAGGAGAACCAGGTGGTTCAGAGGTCAACAGGGTTAGACAGGTTAGGAGAACCAGGTGGTTCAGAGGTCAACAGGGTTAGACAGGTTAGGAGAACCAGGTGGTTCAGAGGTCAACAGGGTTAGACAGGTTAGGAGAACCAGGTGGTTCAGAGTTCAACAGGGTTAGACAGGTTAGGAGAACCAGGTGGTTCAGAGGTCAACAGGGTTAGACAGGTTAGGAGAACCAGGTGGTTCAGAGGTCAACAGGGTTAGACAGGTTAGGAGAACCAGGTGGTTCAGAGTTCAACAGGGTTAGACAGGTTAGGAGAACCAGGTGGTTCAGAGTTCAACAGGGTTAGACAGGTTAGGAGAACCAGGTGGTTCAGAGGTCAACAGGGTTAGACAGGTTAGGAGAACCAGGTGGTTCAGAGTTCAACAGGGTTAGACAGGTTAGGAGAACCAGGTGGTTCAGAGTTCAACAGGGTTAGACAGGTTAGGAGAACCAGGTGGTTCAGAGTTCAACAGGGTTAGACAGGTTAGGAGAACCAGGTGGTTCAGAGTTCAACAGGGTTAGACAGGTTAGGAGAACCAGGTGGTTCAACAGGGTTAGACAGGTTAGGAGAACAGAGAGTCAACAGGGTTAGACAGGTTAGGAGAACCAGGTGGTTCAGAGTTCAACAGGGTTAGACAGGTTAGGAGAACCAGGTGGTTCAGAGTTCAACAGGGTTAGACAGGTTAGGAGAACCAGGTGGTTCAGAGTTCAACAGGGTTAGACAGGTTAGGAGAACCAGGTGGTTCAGAGTTCAACAGGGTTAGACAGGTTAGGAGAACCAGGTGTTTTTTCAGAGGTCTCCCAGTGTTAGACAACAGGGTTAGACAAGTTAGGAGAATGGTTCAGATATCAACAGGGTTAGACAGGTTAGAGAACCAGGTGGTCAGAGTTCAGGGTTAGACAGGTTAGGAGAACCAGGTGGTTCAGAAAATGGGTTAGACAGGTTAGGAGAACACTATTCCTTAGCATGTTGTGGTTCAGAGTCAACAGGGTTAGCAGGGAAGGTGACAGACTGACGATGGGACATCACATAGACAGGTTGGTCCAGGTGGTCATTACACACCCAATTGCTTTAGATCAGACTGCTACTGGGGGACGTCACATCAGCTTGGTCCAGCTATCATTACCCCCAATACTTTAAATCAGACTGCTACGGGACGTCACCTCAGCTTGGTCCAGCTATCATTACCACCCAATACTTTATATCAGACTGCTACGGGACGTCACATCAGCTTGGTCCAGCTATCATTACCACCCAATATTTTATCATCAGACTGGTTAGGACATCACATCAGCTTGGTCCAGCTATCATTACCACCCAATACTTTATATCAGACTGCTACGGGACGTCACATCAGCTTGGTCCAGCTATCATTACCACCCAATACTTTATATCAGACTGCTACGGGACGTCACCTCAGCTTGGTCCAGCTATCATTACCACCCAATACTTTATATCAGACTGCTAGAACGGGGTTCGTCACATCAGCTTGGTCCAGCTATCATTACCACCCAATACTTTATATCAGACTGCTACGGGACGTCACATCAGCTTGGTCCAGCTATCATTACCACCCAATACTTTATATCAGACTGCTACGGGACGTCACATCAGCTTGGTCCAGCTATCATTACCACCCAATACTTTAAATCAGACTGCTACGGGACGTCACATCAGCTTGGTCCAGCTATCATTACCACCCAATACTTTATATCAGACTGCTACGGGACGTCACCTCAGCTTGGTCCAGCTATCATTACCACCCAATACTTTATATCAGACTGCTACGGGACGTCACATCAGCTTGGTCCAGCTATCATTACCACCCAATACTTTATATCAGACTGCTACGGGACGTCACATCAGCTTGGTCCAGCTATCATTACCACCCAATACTTTAAATCAGACTGCTACGGGACGTCACATCAGCTTGGTCCAGCTATCATTACCACCCAATACTTTAAATCAGACTGCTACGGGACGTCACATCAGCTTGGTCCAGCTATCATTACCTCCCAATACTTTAAATCAGACTGCTACGGGACGTCACATCAGCTTGGTCCAGCTATCATTACCACCCAATACTTTATATCAGACTGCTACGGGACGTCACCTCAGCTTGGTCCAGCTATCATTACCACCCAATACTTTATATCAGACTGCTACGGGACGTCACATCAGCTTGGTCCAGCTATCATTACCACCCAATACTTTATATCAGACTGCTACGGGACGTCACCTCAGCTTGGTCCAGCTATCATTACCACCCAATACTTTATATCAGACTGCTACGGGACGTCACATCAGCTTGGTCCAGCTATCATTACCACCCAATACTTTATATCAGACTGCTACGGGACGTCACCTCAGCTTGGTCCAGCTATCATTACCACCCAATACTTTATATCAGACTGCTACGGGACGTCACATCAGCTTGGTCCAGCTATCATTACCACCCAATACTTTATATCAGACTGCTACGGGACGTCACCTCAGCTTGGTCCAGCTATCATTACCACCCAATACTTTATATCAGACTGCTACGGGACGTCACCTCAGCTTGGTCCAGCTATCATTACCACCCAATACTTTATATCAGACTGCTACGGGACGTCACATCAGCTTGGTCCAGCTATCATTACCACCCAATACTTTATATCAGACTGCTACGGGACGTCACCTCAGCTTGGTCCAGCTATCATTACCACCCAATACTTTATATCAGACTGCTACGGGACGTCACATCAGCTTGGTCCAGCTATCATTACCACCCAATACTTTATATCAGACTGCTACGGGACGTCACCTCAGCTTGGTCCAGCTATCATTACCACCCAATACTTTATATCAGACTGCTACGGGACGTCACATCAGCTTGGTCCAGCTATCATTACCACCCAATACTTTAAATCAGACTGCTACGGGACGTCACCTCAGCTTGGTCCAGCTATCATTACCACCCAATACTTTATATCAGACTGCTACGGGACGTCACATCAGCTTGGTCCAGCTATCATTACCAGCCAATACTTTAAATCAGACTGCTACGGGACGTCACCTCAGCTTGGTCCAGCTATCATTACCACCCAATACTTTAAATCACAGATGACTTGTTTGGTGGTCATAACACCTGGTTCTCCTAACGTATCTAACACCGGTTAAAGTTCTGCCCAGGTCTTGACACTTGTGTCCTGTCTTATCCTGTGTCCTGTGTGAAATTAAGTATGCTCCCTCTAATTATCTCTCTCCGTCCCGTCACAGAGGACCTGAGCCCTGGGACCATGCCTCAGGACTACCTGGCCTGATGACTCCTTGCTGTCCCCAGTCCACCTGGTCGTGCTGCTGCTCCAGTTTCAACTGTTCTGACTGCTGCTATGGAACCCTGACTTGTTCACCGGACGTGCTACCTTGTCCCGGACCTGCTGTTTTCGACTCTCTGTCCCTACCGCACCTGCTGTCTCTAACTTTGAATGATCGACTATGAAAAGCCAACTGACATTTACTCCTGAGGTGCTGACCTGTTGCACCCTCTACAACCACTGTGATTATTATTATCTGACCCTGCTGGTCAACAATGAATGTTTGAAAAAAAATAAACTTATGAGCAGGAAGCATAGAAATAGAGTACATAGAACAGATCTAATGCTTCTTATACTTGCTTTCAATGAGAATGACATATCTATAACTCACAGTTCTATGTGAATTTAGTCGGTCGTCCAAACAAAAGCCCTTAACTGGGGAAAATGTAAAACTGACCCAAGAACAGCGCCTAGGGTCACCCCCTACACATTTTAGTAATTTAGCAGACGATCTTAAACATTTTCATACTTTTTCCTACTATAGGTGAAAAAGTTTGTGACAGTGTAGTAACAGAGCAGTAACAGAGCAGTAACAGTAACAGAGCAGTAACAGAGCAGAGCAGTAACAGAGCAGTAACAGAGCAGTAACAGAGCAGTAACAGAGCAGAGCAGTAACAGAGCAGAGCAGTAACAGAGCAGTAACAGAGCAGTAACAGTAACAGAGCAGAGCAGTAACAGAGCAGTAACAGAGCAGTAACAGAGCAGAGCAGTAACAGAGCAGAGCAGTAACAGAGCAGTAACAGTAACAGAGCAGAACAGTAACAGAGCAGTAACAGAGAGCAGTAACAGAGCAGAGCAGTAGCAGTAACACAGAGCAGTAACAGTAACAGAGCAGTAAGAGCAGTAGCAGAGCAGTAACAGTAACAGAGCAGTAACAGTAACAGAGCAGTAACAGAATAGAGCAGTAACAGAATAGCAGTAACAGAGCAGTAACAGAGCAGTAACAGAGCAGTAACAGTAACAGAGCAGTAACAGAGCAGTAACAGAGCAGTAACAGAGCAGAGCAGTAACAGAGCAGAACAGAGCAGTAACAGAGCAGAGCAGTAACAGAGCAGTAACAGTAACAGAGCAGTAACAGAGCAGTAACAGAGCAGAGCAGTAACAGAACAGAGCAGTAACAGTAACAGAGCAGTAACAGAGCAGTAACAGTAACAGAGCAGTAACAGAGCAGTAACAGAGCAGTAACAGTAACAGAGCAGTAGCAGAGCAGTAGCAGAGCAGTAACAGTAACAGAGCAGTAACAGAGCAGTAACAGAGCAGTAACAGAGCAGAGCAGTAACAGTAACAGAGCAGTAACAGAGCAGAGCAGTAACAGAGCAGTAACAGAGCAGAGCAGTAACAGAGCAGTAACAGAGCAGTAACAGAGCAGTAACAGAGCAGATCAGTAACAGAGCAGTAACAGAGCAGTAACAGAGCAGTAACAGCAGAGCAGTAACAGAGCAGTAACAGTAACAGAGCAGTAACAGAGCAGTAACAGATATCAGTAACAGAGCAGTAACAGAGCAGAGCAGTAGCAGAGCAGTAACAGAGTAGAGCAGTAACAGAGTAGAGCAGTGACAGCAGAGCAGTAACAGAGCAGTAACAGAGCAGTAACAGAGCAGTAACAGAGCAGAGCAGTAACAGAGCAGTAACAGAGCAGAGCAGTAACAGTAACAGAGCAGTAACAGAACAGTTAACAGGGCAGTAACAGCAGTAACAGGGTAACAGTAGCAGAGCAGTAAGAGCAGTAACAGAGCAGTAACAGCAGTAACAGAGCAGTAACAGCAGTAACAGTAACAGAGCAGTAACAGAGCAGTAATTCAGAGCAGTAACAGACAGTTTAACAGAACAGTAACAGAGCAGTAACATGAGTTCAGAAGCATATTCCCTTGGAAAAGAGAAAGTAATGTCTGGACAGTTTAACAGAACACTATAACAGAAAACTACAGCTTCCACTCAACAGAGAAAGTAATGCCAGGACAGCTTAACAGCTATTCCCTCAACAGAAAAGTAATGTCTGGACAGCTTATATTCCCTCAACAGAGAAAGTAATGTCTGGAACAGAACACTATTCCCTCAACAGAAAAGTAATGTCTGGACAGCTATTTCCCTCAACAGAGAAAGTAATGTCAGGACAGCTTAACAGAACACTATTCCCTCAACAGAGAAAGTAATGTCTGGACAGCTTAACAGAACACTTTCCCTCAACAGAGAAAGTAATGTCTGGACAGCTTAACAGAACACTATTCCCTCAACAGAGAAAGTAATGCCAGTCTGACAGCTTAACAGAACACTATTCCCTCAACAGAGAAAGTAATGCCAGGACAGCTTAACAGAACACTATTCCCTCAACAGAGAAAGTAATGTCTGGACAGCTTAACAGAACCTATTCCCTCAACAGAGAAAGTATTCCCTCAACAGAGAAAGTAATGTCTGGACAGCTTAACAGAACACTATTCCCTCAACAGAGAAAGTAATGTCTGGACAGTTTAACAGAACACTATTCCCTCAACAGAGAAAGTAATGTCTGGACAGCTTAACAGAAAACTATTCCCTCAACAGAGAAAGTAATGTCTGGACAGCTTAACAGAACACTATTCCCTCAACAGAGTAAAGTTTAACAGAACACTGAGAAAGTAATGTCTGGACAGCTTAACAGAACACTATTCCCTCAACAGAGAAAGTAATGTCTGGACAGCTTAACAGAACACTATTCCCTCAACAGAGAAAGTAATGTCTGGACAGCTTAACAGAACACTATTCCCTCAACAGAGAAAGTAATGTCTGGACAGCTTAACAGAACACTATTCCCTCAACAGAGAAAGTAATGTCTGGACAGCTTAACAGAACACTATTCCCTCAACAGAGAAAGTAATGTCTGGACAGTAACAGAACACTATTCCCTCAACAGAGAAAGTAATGTCTGGACAGTTTAACAGAACACTATTCCCTCAACAGAGAAAGTAATGTCTGGACAGTTTAACAGAAAACTATTCCCTCAACAGAGAAAGTAATGTCTGGACAGCTTAACAGAACACTATTCCCTCAACAGAGAAAGTAATGTCTGGACAGCTTAACAGAACACTATTCCCTCAACAGAGAAAGTAATGTCTGGACAGCTTAACAGAACACTATTCCCTCAACAGAGAAAGTAATGTCTGGACAGCTTAACAGAACACTATTCCCTCAACAGAGAAAGTAATGTCTGGACAGCTTAACAGAACACTATTCCCTCAACAGAGAAAGTAATGTCTGGACAGCTTAACAGAACACTATTCCCTCAACAGAGAAAGTAATGTCTGGACAGTTTAACAGAACACTATTCCCTCAACAGAGAAAGTAATGTCTGGACAGTTTAACAGAACACTATTCCCAGAGAAAGTAATCAAGCAGAGAAAGTAATGTCTGGACAGCTTAACAGAACACTATTCCCTCAACAGAGAAAGTAATGTCTGGACAGCTTAACAGAACACTATTCCCTCAACAGAGAAAGTAATGTCTGGACAGTTTAACAGAACACTATTCCCTCAACAGAAAAGTAATGTCTGGACAGCTTAACAGAACACTATTCCCTCAACAGAGAAAGTAATGTCTGGACAGCTTAACAGAACACTATTCCCTCAACAGAGAAAGTAATGTCTGGACAGCTTAACAGAACACTATTCCCTCAACAGAGAAAGTAATGTCTGGACAGCTTAACAGAACACTTAACAGAACACTATTCCCTCAACAGAGAAAGAATGTCTGGACAGTAACAGAACACTGAGAAAGTCTGGACAGCTTAACAGAAAACTATTCCCTCAACAGAGAAAGTAATGTCTGGACAGCTTAACAGAACACTATTCCCTCAACAGAGAAAGTAATGTCTGGACAGTTTAACAGAAAACTATTCCCTCAACAGAGAAAGTAATGTCTGGACAGCTTAACAGAAAACTATTCCCTCAACAGAGAAAGTAATGTCTGGACAGTTTAACAGAACACTATTCCCTCAACAGAGAAAGTAATGTCTGGACAGCTTAACAGAACACTATTCCCTCAACAGAGAAAGTAATGTCTGGACAGCTTAACAGAACACTATTCCCTCAACAGAGAAAGTAATGTCTGGACAGTTTAACAGAACACTATTCCCTCAACAGAGAAAGTAATGTCTGGACAGCTTAACAGAACACTATTCCCTCAACAGAGAAAGTAATGTCTGGACAGTTTAACAGAACACTATTCCCTCAACAGAGAAAGTAATGTCTGGACAGCTTAACAGAACACTATTCCCTCAACAGAGAAAGTAATGTCTGGACAGCTTAACAGAACACTATTCCCTCAACAGAGAAAGTAATGTCTGGACAGCTTAACAGAACACTATTCCCTCAACAGAGAAAGTAATGTCTGGACAGCTTAACAGAACACTATTCCCTCAACAGAGAAAGTAATGTCTGGACAGCTTAACAGAACACTATTCCCTCAACAGAGAAAGTAATGTCTGGACAGCTTAACAGAACACTATTCCCTCAACAGAGAAAGTAATGTCTGGACAGCAGAACACTATTCCCTC
Source organism: Oncorhynchus keta (assembly GCF_023373465.1). Taxonomy (NCBI): domain Eukaryota; kingdom Metazoa; phylum Chordata; class Actinopteri; order Salmoniformes; family Salmonidae; genus Oncorhynchus; species Oncorhynchus keta. Next base: position 6,649 of record NW_026283438.1, on the reverse strand, counting down.
AACAGAAAGTAATGTCACTATTCCAGAACACTCCCTCAACAGAGAAAGTAATGTCTGGACAGCTTAACAGAACACTATTCCCTCAACAGAGAAAGTAATGTCTGGACAGTTTAACAGAACACTATTCCCTCAACAGAGAAAGTAATGTCTGGACAGTTTAACAGAAAACTATTCCCTCAACAGAGAAAGTAATGTCTGGACAGCACTATTCCCTCAACAGAGAAAGTAATGTCTGGACAGCTTAACAGAACACTATTCCCTCAACAGAGAAAGTAATGTCTGGACAGCTTAACAGAACACTATTCCCTCAACAGAGAAAGTAATGTCTGGACAGCTATTCCCTCAACAGAAAAGTAATGTCTATTCAGAACACTATTCAACAGAGAAAGTAATGTCTGGACAGCTTAACAGAACACTATTCCCTCAACAGAGAAAGTAATGTCTGGACAGCTTAACAGAACACTATTCCCTCAACAGAGAAAGTAATGTCTGACAGTAACAGAACAGTAATGTCTGGACAGCTTAACAGAACACTATTCCCTCAACAGAGAAAGTAATGTCTGGACAGCTTAACAGAACACTATTCCCTCAACAGAGAAAGTAATGTCTGGACAGCTATAACAGAACAGTAATTCCAGAACACTATTCCCTCAACAGAGAAAGTAATGTCTGGACAGCTTAACAGAACACTATTCCCTCAACAGAGAAAGTAATGTCTGGACAGCTTAACAGAACACTATTCCCTCAACAGAGAAAGTAATGTCTGGACAGCTTAACAGAACACTATTCCCTCAACAGAGAAAGTAATGTCTGGACAGCTTAACAGAACACTATTCCCTCAACAGAGAAAGTAATGTCTGGACAGCTTAACAGAACACTATTCCCTCAACAGAGAAAGTAATGTCTGGACAGCTTAACAGAACACTATTCCCTCAACAGAGAAAGTAATGTCTGGACAGCTTAACAGAACACTATTCCCTCAACAGAGAAAGTAATGTCTGGACAGCTTAACAGAACACTATTCCCTCAACAGAAAAGTAATGTCTGGACAGCTTAACAGAACACTATTCCCTCAACAGAGAAAGTAATGTCTGGACAGCTTAACAGAACACTATTCCCTCAACAGAGAAAGTAATGTCTGGACAGCTTAACAGAACACTATTCCCTCAACAGAGAAAGTAATGTCTGGACAGCTTAACAGAACACTATTCCCTCAACAGAGAAAGTAATGTCTGGACAGCTTAACAGAACACTATTCCCTCAACAGAGAAAGTAATGTCTGGACAGCTTAACAGAACACTATTCCCTCAACAGAGAAAGTAATGTCTGGACAGCTTAACAGAACACTATTCCCTCAACAGAGAAAGTAATGTCTGGACAGCTTAACAGAACACTATTCCCTCAACAGAGAAAGTAATGTCTGGACAGCTTAACAGAACACTATTCCCTCAACAGAGAAAGTAATGTCTGGACAGCTTAACAGAACACTATTCCCTCAACAGAGAAAGTAATGTCTGGACAGCTTAACAGAACACTATTCCCTCAACAGAGAAAGTAATGTCTGGACAGCTTAACAGAAAACTATTCTCTGGAAGCAGTAGTGTAGGGCTGTAGGCTGAGTAGAGGCTACTGTATACTGAGTTCTCTATAGTTAACAGGGATCCATAGCAAGGCAATGGACAAGCATCATGCCTCCCTGCTGTTCACTTCAACTTGTTGTTATTAATTCAAGTTATTGTGTCCAGTGGACAATGCTACAGTGTTAACCCCGTTGTGATGTCATTACTCTAAACTGTTGAGGAAAACCGTTGCACTAAATAGGGAAAAGGGAAACTTCGGGACTCATAGAAACCATTTTTATTGTCTCTGCATCCAGTATATAAAGGAAGTTAGCGAGAGTTTCAGAGAGCCAATGCTAACTGGCGTTTACACAATGACCTGTAGTTTATCTCTAGTTTAGCAACCTCCTTCAAACTGCCCACGGAGACATAACACATGTTGGTTGATCCAACAGTTCAATTGACTGGGGAATTAGATCAATTACATTGTTGCCAAAATCTCTATGTATACCTTTAATATATATCAGTCCAGTTACTTAAAGGGATTTTGTAGTCATTACTCAAACGGATAGAGTCACTGTGACCCTGTAGTGGGTCCAGATTTGAGTTGTATCAGCTTGAACATTTTGAGTAACACCCCCACTAAAGCCACGCGTCCAATATAATTTCCCAGTGTGCTTTGCCTTTTCGAGTGAATTGTAGAAGTTACCACCCATGACTGTATTTGTTAGTGACAGAGACATGGTTGTCAAATTCCTTCATTTTCAGTCCTGTGGCCTTCACAAAGTGACTTCCTAGGTGAATGTTGTCGTTATAATAAAACAGTTTATGACAATGTATTACATATTTTATAAGGCCTTATTTTGAGGCCTAACTTTACCCTCACTCAGTGGCCTAAAACTCATGGTTTACAGGCCACATGAGGCCTGCAAGTAGGGGTTGCTAAAGATTCTGATACTTTCCAAAAACTTTCCCAGATGTTCTAAAAAAATTCTAGTTGAAGGATTTCCAGGAATCTTCCAACCAGGATTTCTGGAAAAACCTGTGAAATGTAGCAGAATTTTCCATTCCTACCTGCAAGTCACATTATGCTGGCTTGCAAAGGTGATGTGTAATTCCTATTGGAATCCAGCCAGGGTTCAGATATCCAACCGCTGATGTTTATTCACCCACAACCTGCATTCATAGTGACTGCCAGGGCTAGGAACAGTGTGAGGAGAATACCTAAGCCATTTAAACAGTGTACAACAGCCTGGTCCCAGATCTGTTCGTGCTGTCTTGCCAACTCATATGGTTAGATTACAGTGTACAGCAGCCTGGTCCCAGATCTGTTCGTGCTGTCTTGCCAACTCATATGGTTAGATTACAGTGTACAGCAGCCTGGTCCCAGATCTGTTCCTGCTGTCTTGCCAACTCATATGGTTAGATTACAGTGTACAGCAGCCTGGTCCCAGATCTGTTTGTGCTGTCTTGCCAACTCATATGGTTAGATTACAGTGTACAGCAGCCTGGTTCCAGATTTGTACTATCAGCCAGATCTGAGACCTGGCTGATAGTACAGTATACAATACTAGGTGTGTGTGTGTGTGTGTGTGTGTGTGTGTGTGTGTGTGTGTGTGTGTGTGTGTGTGTGTGTGTGTGTGTGTGTGTGTGTGTGTGTGTGTGTGTGTGTGTGTGTGTGTGTGTGTGCACTAACTCATTTGCACCATTGTATTGTATGGTATTCAGGGAGGGTGGGTTTGGTTATTGACTTACCAGTCCATCACAGTTGCTTATGGCAACAGTGGCCTCTGGCATGTGGGATATGTCTCCAGTGAAAACACAGTCTCCGTGGAGACGCTCCTTATCCTTCTCCTCGAAGTCCTCCTGCCATTCCACAAATGCCCCCGGAGCCACCAGCCTCCTGTTTGCTTTGAGGCGAAGGTGCAACTCTTTCCCAAACACAGTGACGTTGAAAAACAGGTGTTGGCCTGCGCCAGAGGTGATAGAGGGAGTCTCGGGGACGCTACGGGACACACGCCTCTTTCCCGGACCAGGGGATGAGGAAGCACCAGCACCACCACCTGCATCAGCACCTTCACTTTCACTTTCTCCCGTTGCAGCTGAGGCCCAGGCTCCTGAGACTGAGACCACGTGGGAGATGTAGCGGCCGTGGGAGTCTGTGCTGAACGGCACGATAAGACCATATTCACTTAACTTTCCAGAGAGGTGTTCTGATGAGACAAATAGTCAAGAATAACATCAGAGAAACAGAGACAACTAGACAGTTCTAATATAAACTCTTAGAAGAAAAGGGTCTCAAAAGGGCTCTTAGGCTGTCCCCATAGGATAACCCTTTTTAGATCCATATAGAAGTCTTTTGGGTTCCAGGTAGAACCATTTTTAGATCCATATAGAACTCTTTTGGGTTCCAGATAGAACTCTTTTGGGTTCCAGATAGAACTCTTTTGGGTTCCAGGTAGAACTCTTTTGGGTTCTACGTAGAATCCTCTGTGGAAACGTTTTTTTTTTATATGGAACCTAAAAGGCTTCTACCTGGAACCAAAAGGGGTTCTTCAAAGGGTTATCTTATGGGGACAGCCAAAGAACCCTTTTAGGTTCTAGATAGCACATTTCTTTCTCAGAGAGTAGGAACTCGTGCACAGAAATGTGTGGGAACGTGGGGGAATTTATGGGAACCTGGTGAAAGGCACAGACAATAATATAGGATACTTTAGTTGATACTGACTTGCCTAGTTAAATAAAGTTTAAATAAAAACATAAAACAATGGTTATACTCTGGTGTGGGTTAGAGCAATGCATGCTAGTTAAAGGAGAATAGGCCTTAATAACTAATGGTTCATGAATATGGAAGATTATCTTTTCATTCTTTTTTTTAAACCTTTATTTAAGAAAGATATTGAACTTCTGAACAGTGGAGACAGGATAATATGTCTCTAGTTTAGTCTATGGGTTATGAGCCAGCCAGTTGCATCACTAGTTTAGTTTGGCTAAACCCTTTCAGGTACAACTAAATTATTGGACTTGTTTGTGGCATTTCTGGACACGTTCTTCAATAAAGACCTCAGTCTCTATCAAACCCAGGGGGTTATATAACTTCAGATACAGTACGCCATACGTTTTATAGCCCTCTTGCTCAAAATCAACAGTTGAATACCAAAAAGATGAGGGGAAAAAGTGTAAAATCATAAGAACTTACCATGTGATTTCACAGTATGTTTGTGATCTAAAAATATCAAGCTGAGAGAACAGCACATCAATAAATATATACAATCCAGAGCGAAAGCCATTGTGGAATTACGAGCTGCCACTTCACTTCAGTCCACTCCTCACCGGAGTTGAAGTTTCCTTTCTATTGTAAACGTTGTAGTAGGCAAACCGCTGTTCCCTCTCCCTCCTCTCCCTCCTCTCCTGCTCCAGTCCTGTGAACGCCGCACAGTTTATGAGAAAGAAAAAAAAACTTCTCAATCTTTAACTTCTTCAGCGAAACCGACGTCGAGCATTCTTCTGAACGTTACCGCAAACGCAAACCAAACTGACGGGTGAATTCACAAGTTGTTCCAATCTTTTGGCTTCCGTGGAACTGTGCATGAAGCAGGACAGCCCCATCCATTTAGGAAAGGGGAAAAACCGGGGGTGCTGCTGATGACGACAGCTGCCTGCCCGGCTAATCGGAGAGTTCAGGGAGGTACAGATCAACTAACTCACAGCCGGAGCCTGGAACTGTTTAGATGCCTTGTGGTTGTTTAGAACAAGAGAGGTCGGCCTGCACCTTCATATGTGCAGTCGTTGGCCTACAACATACTAATTCGTATAAAATTCAACCCGAACCCCAACCTCAAGAAGTATAAAAGCATTCCTGCACACAAACATCTGCGGCGCAGTCCCGCACCATTACGCACGGATGGGGAGGCGTTAGTACAAAAATTGAAGTCGGACTTCTCTAACTTCACGAAACTTTAAACCACAGAGGTTTTAGGGTAAATGCATTCTGTCCACTGGTCTGAGAGAGAGACTCTGACACACAGGGAGAGAACAAGTCGTGGCGAATTGTTTAGTTTGTGAAACAAGTCTTGGAATGCTCATTTAGTACGTAACTGTCTGCGGGCATGGATCTAACCACCCGGACTATTCTTAAAATAAAACATTATAGAGTATGTCTTCTGTTCAAATAAACGTTTTTACTGCATGATTTTTATAAAAGTAATGGAGTAATGATTCATACATTTACCTAAAGGCTACTGTCTAAGTTCCATCATCAGTAGGCTACGTTAACGTGTGAATATTATTTATGGGTAAGAATTTTATGTAATATCCTTGAAATGCTTCTGAATATATTTACAGTAGCACCGCCTACTGATAGGAAGTGGTGAGGAGTTTATCCGTCACTTATCCCCCCCAGCCGGAGACTGAACACTCGTTTCCGATGTAAATAGAAAATAAAAATGTCTGTTTAACTCTTGAAAAGAGTCGAATAATGATTTCACCAAAAAAATGATTGATTGCTTGATGATATGATATAAATGTAGATTTGACTTGATCAGATCCTTTTCCTCATTGCTGCTCCAAACGTCTTGGTGATGGGATGTGTCGACTCTACACAGCGAGGCCATTATCTCTACTACTATTGACCATTGTGTTTACAAAAAATATATATAAATATAACACATTTCATAAAGTCAACAATATCATGAATATTATTTAAACCTGCAGATGTCACTAAATGTATATGACACTCATTCATTGTAGTAATTTAAAAAAGACTCAATGAATTCCTCCAGTCATTGAAAGGGTTTTTTAAAGTATGAAATGTGAAATGACTTGTCTCTTCCACCAGTGGAATGGAAGGCTGCGGGCTCGGGGCTAAGACTCCTGGATGGCTGTTTTTATGACCGCCCACCTCGACCCTCAGAGGTACTCAACCCAAACCACACTAGTGAATCATAGAATGACTCCACACAAAATAACTACCCGTGGACCTCTGAGTCTACCTGTAAGGAAAGGTTTTAAAGGGTCCTTCAGAGGCAAGTTAGAACTGACTTAAACTAAAAGTAACTGTGTCTAGACGGAACCCCATCTTCAATTCTAAA